>NC_073695.1:149064859-149129896 GCF_029784165.1 Wyeomyia smithii
CATTTTGTACGCGTTAACGTGATTTTTATTTATGTTTATGAACATAGACCACTCTGTTCCGATACGATACGTGGATTTCAGTAAAGTACATTGGTATGGTAAAATCACTAATTTCTCCAAAAAAATGGTAATTATATGTATTCCCATGTTAAACCACTTCATAACCTTTATATTAAAACATTTTGTTTGAAGAAATCCGTTGAACAGAATTTTATTCAGAGGTTTTTCGAAAATTGCTTCTCCTGACAAATTTGCTCGATGGCACATAGACCACTCTGTTCCGCAATGGCTCAATTCTCATGATCTCAAGTTTCAATTGCGACTTTTTTGTCAGTTCACGATAGGGGATGTCCTTTCCATTGGTGCGGTGCTGGCCAAAAATGTACTCAGTAATATTAAAAAAAAAACGGGCTACTTGGAAACTTCTTTTCCCTTTAGGATAATTTCAATGCAAAGCTTTAGTTAACAATTCTTCATGGAGTATCCGAAAACGGTACAAAATGGCGAAAAGACGGGACGGTTAAAAATATTCGAAAAAACGGGACTGTCCCGTTCAAAACGGTACGTCTGGTCAGCCCAGTCTTAGATCAGATAAAAAAAAAGAGTAAGATAAAGCCCAGGAAGGATAATTTTACGGCACAGTGATAGCTGACTGAAAGATAAAAAATTATTAGGTGCTTTATTATTGCGATTCTCAAGATTTATAACATTTTGAAACCATGTTTTCAAAATCGGCGAGCAGTAGAACTGAAAAAGTTTACATCCGATTGACTTGAAAATTTAACTGTAGCTTCTTTATTAGATTATCTAGTGAAGTACACACGATTTTGGCGATTGATTAGCAACAACAAAAGTTATAAACAATTAAAGTCGATTTTTTTTGTCGAAAAAGAAGCGTTTTTTCAAACCGTAGCCATTTTGCAAAGAAAAATTCTAAAAATTTCATCATGTGTACTTCACTAGCGACACTTATGTAGATAATGAGAAAATTTTTGTTTTGGTGATAGGTGGAGTTGGGCACGACTTCTACTGCTCGCCGCGGAACAACTTTTAAAGAAAGCGGTTTGCCGCAATTGCTGCACAGCCGCCATTTTGTAAGAAAGCAGCAATATTTTTTTCTATTCTCCAAGAGTTGCTTAATCCAACGATATATTATTCATATATCGTAAATCCAAAATGTCCTCTAGAAAAATTCATAAAAAAGCCTTGTTTTTTTTAGCATTTGGTAGATATTACCCCTTAAATCTGACTGCCGACAATCGATTCTTGAGATTCAAAATGGCGCCATTGTTGCCCCTTAAGTTGAAATATGTTCAAACTCGGGGAAATTTATTTTCGCATCAAACTTAATCAAAAAATCATGCATTGAAGCCAAGGCAAAAAATTGTTGCACTGTGTAATTATTGTTTTGGATTCGTGATAGATAATCCTACTGGCAGACGTAAAAATAATGCTTCTGTCGAATTAACTGCACTCGTTTGTAACCTGTGTGGTTCCAATTTCAGCGTTGAATGGAAAATTATCCTGACTGCTGTAAAAGCGTATTGGAGAAAGTCGTCCTCGTAAATTTGATTTTTTCCATTCCTTTTACGTTTGTAAACGATATCCCGGACGAACACATACGATTCGCATAGATTCTCTAGGATTTCTCACATTGGATTCGTGAGCGTCCTTGAAAAAGATTCCTGAAAAAAGAATCCACAGGAATCCTCCGGATCGTGTTTGCGATTCCTTTCACGATTCCTTCACCGTGTTCATCGGTATCCTGAGGATTATTACCCAGGATTCTCTGCGTGTTAGTAAGGGATGGTAGCGTTAGATAATGCTGATAGAATTCTATCATTTTTATTATATTTGTTCAGTGAGCATAACGGAGTATTATAAATATTGTTCGTTAACAATTGGGTAACGTCGTAGAGAGAATAGTTGTAATATAGTGTGTCATTGAATTATTTGTTATGATATAGGATATCGAACGTCTTCTTCAGTGGTTTTCTTCGGCAGGTTTTTGCATAAGATTGCTGCAGAAAAGCTGCCGAAGAAAACCACTGACGAAGACTTTTGATACCCTAAATAACTATTTGAAGTAGAATACTTCTCTCAGGAAGTTCGGCTACATAGGGATGTGAAATGAAAATCTATGAAAAATATGTCCAATTTCAAATGCTAATAAATCGGTTAGTACTCGATGGATTTCCTTCGTTCTTGCAGCAATAGATTGAAAAATCTTCTAAGATTCTCCCCAAATGAAGATAATTGTAATTTTATTATTCAAACTATTGTGCTATTGAAAACAGTTAAGCCTTGTTAAAACGAAATATTCGACCTCTGATTGGTCGTTATATGATTGCTTCCCAAGCACGGTCGACAGAATGATATACAGGTCGGACTCGATTATCCGGAACATCAAAACATTTTTTATTCCGGATAATCGAGTTTTCCGGATAATCGAATCACACAAAATATACTGAAATTTTGCGATTAACGAACATAAAATAAATATCTCTTTTATTTATTTTACTTGTATGATGCAGTGGCGTAACCAGAAGTTAATTTCTGAGGCGAAAAGGGGTAAAATCTTCAGAAGCAAAAAATTGGACATTGGATATTTTCACTTAATTCTAACAGGTCCCAAACATGCCGAAAGTGACTTAAATGGTAACAAATATGCCAGAAGGGATGGTAAGGGCAAAATTTCGGAATACAAATTGAAAACGGACACCAAAAAAATAAAATTCCGGATAATCGGGTCAAAAATTCCGGATAATCGAGTTTCCGGATAATCGAGTCTTCGGATAATCGAGTCCGACCTGTACCTTGCAATTTAAAATATGCTATTTGGTCTATATAAGAGCCTGTTTCAGACGAAGCCGCTCATAGGGACGAATAACCGGTTGAGGTTAAAGTCCCTTCAAAAGAAATCAATCAATCAATCGATGCCGCTCATAATAGTTCTAGACAGCGACAACAGCAGTCCTCCCTTAGCAGCAGGAGTAACAGTGCAGTGGTTACCAGCGATAGCGGATAGCTGCCACAGCTGTGGCATAGCAATGGATAGCGCACTAGTTGCAGCGGATATCAGCATCGATAGCAGCTGGGCTAGCTGATGCAGGGACAGCGGATACCAATGCCAGCGTAGAGCAGCCACAACTGTGGCATGGCTACGGATAGCGTAGCAGTTGCAGCGGGTATCAGCATCGATAGCAGCTGATGCAGTGAGGCACTTTAGTGAAATTCAGTCTCTGTGCGATATCGGGCACTAGTAAATGCATTCAATAAAAAGTTAACTCATTTTGACAACACATGTGCCGTCTAGTTTCGAGTGTAAATTTTCTCTTGTGTTTATTTACATTTTTAAATTTCTAAAAGTTATTAATTTTACTTTATCTCCGTGTCTCAGAACGTACTGAATTATCTTTTCCTTCAGTCATGAGCAAGACATCCGAAAAATTTTCATTATCTGCATAAAAATAATTTTGCGCATAACCAAAATCATGACAAGCAATTTACTATATTATTGAAAATGGTCAATCCTTGTTGAAGCGCAAAATTCTATTGCTCTGGTTAGTCAACGTTTATTTACTAGAAAAAATGACTGACACGCAAGTAGCCGGATTATCTTTCTTGTAAAAGTATTCTACTTCAACCTTGCGGTCGCGGCTTTGCACACAACCCTCCTGTGATTTTTTATAGAGTTTTCTACAAGGTAATACCTCTAGCATAAAAAGAAAGTGTATTTTTAATATTCAATACTAGTTATTATTGATTTATATGATTTTTACTTATACCGAATGGACGTTACACGACGTGCTTGGCTATTTTGTCCAGCCGGTCAGTTGAAGTGAAATCTAAACTTGCAAAAAAATAGTATTGCCTTTCTCCTAGAAAGGTATAGCAATCAATGCTGGTCTCTCCTAGACAATACGCTTGCCTTCGATAGCGTGGACCTAGGTGGAGGATGAATGCTCTAACCGCAGAAAATTATCAAAACTCTTCAGGGCTTGAAAAAGACCATTGATTGCAGCTTGGAGCTTTAAGTAGGAAGGAAAAAACGCGGAAAAACTTTAACTTTTATTCCGATATGCATAGTACAACGTATAAACTTTGAATGAAAATATTATGTTGAGGCAACTCTTTTTATACACTTAGCTTTCTTCTTATTCTTAATTATTCAAAACCGGCGACCAATCAGCGTTGTTTTTGACGGGAGTAAATCAGCCCACTGCCACCTGCCACGTCGAGGGGACGAGAAACTATGAAAGGCCTCTTGTTGGTGGTATAACGTCATTGATGCGACACGACGCTCGATGTGTGTTGATCAGCATCGCTCCTTTCACACCACACATTGCGTTGTATGAATTGCAGCTTGCAATTGCGGGATGTGTTTTGAAGGATGAATGGGAAAGGTTAATGACTTTAAAGGAAAGGAATTGCTCACTTCGTTTGCATGATCGATTGCGAACATTCTCCCCCCGGACTGAGAACAGTATCCTTTGGTTGTGGAAAGTTCGACTCGAATGGAAGTGGAGCTAACTTAGACACTGGTCGACGATACATGCCAGTTGAGGTCTTAACATCGACGACTCTCATGGTAGAATCAGCTCCTGGATAAACCTTCACAACTCTACAAGTATCCACGCCTGTGGTGGAATATTATCTTCCTTCAGTGAAACTACAAGGAGGAGTTCTCGCGCCCTTGTTACGGTCACTAGTTGTCGACGCACTTCTCAATAAGCTTTCACAGCTTGGATACGAGATACGCTGATGACATCGTCCTCATCGTCAGAGGTAAATATGACGCAACTCTGTCGAGCCGACTGCAAGCGGCTCTGGATGCCACCACGTTATGGTGTCTACAGGAGGGTCTAAACATAAACCCCTTAAAACAGTCCTAATTCCATTCAGTAGACGTAGGAAGATCACCATGACTCCTCCAACACTGAATGGAGTTAGACTGGGCTTCAGCAATGAAGTCAAATACCTCGGAATTATCCTGGATAAGAAACTGAACTGGTCTACATAACTGGATCATGCCGCTAAGAAAGCGATCTCGGCGATCTGGGTCTGCAGAACTCTGTTCGGTAAGACCTGGGACTGAAACCAGACTTGGCACTCTGGTCTTACAAGACCATTACCCGACCAAGAATCACCAGTGCTGTCCTTGTGTGGTGGCCTAAGGTGAACGAAGTGACTGCGCAAGCCGAACTCAAAAAAGTTCAAAGACTTGCATGTCTTTCGGTTACCAGCGCTATGCGAACAACTCTAACTGCAGCCATGAAAGCAATGCTCTGCCTACTGCCTCTTCATCTTCATGCGAAAAAAGAAGCAGAGCTTGGCGCTCTAAGGTTGCAAAGGAGGAAAACTATACTCTAAGGGGACCAAAACGGCCCCCTTCGCATACTTAGGGAGTTCAAACTAACTCCGCTATTAACTACAGTCTCCGACTGGATGGACGTTAGGACCAACATGGATATTCCGTATAGAGTGATGGAAACAAACCGCTCTATGTGGAATAATGGAGGGCCTAATTTTCCACCTGGCATCGTCAGTTTTTATACGGATGGCTCGAAAATGGGATCCCTAACGGGATCCGGTATATACGGACCCGGTATCAGGGAAACATTTTCCTGGGCCAATGGCCCACCGTTTTTCAAGCAGAGGTATATGCCATATATATCTGCGCAAAAATATGTCTGAAACGCAACTACAGACATGCGAAAATCAGTATATTCTCAGATAGTCAAGCAGCACTACTAGCACTAAAGTCCGTCAAATGCGCTTCAAAACTTGTTTGGGAATGCATTGAAACTCTACGGGAACTTTCCCGGCAGAACTCAGTTTTTTCTGTTTTGGGTGCCCGGACATTGCGGAGTCGAGGGCAATGAACAAGCTGACTACCTAGCAAGACAGGGATCAGCTCAGCGGTTTATTGGCCCCGAGCCGTTTCTGGGTACGTCCAATTCCGCTATCAAAAGTGAACTATTAACTTAGGAAAGGCTAGAAATAGCATCCCAATGGCAACAGGAACAGGGTTGTAGACAAGCTAAAAAGTTAATCTATCCGTACCCCGGAACCACCAGAAAGTTACTTAGTCTAAATCGTAATGAACAACGGATAATCACGGGACTCCTTACCGGACACTGTCCCGCTTTTTATTATTTAAAGAAAATCGGTGTAGTGTTGAACGACACCTGCCGATTCTACTAATCTGAACCAGAGAATTCAGAGCATTTTCTTTGCTCTTGCGGAGCTCTTGCTTCCTCTAGGTACAACTTCTAAGGAAGTTACTTTTTAACTCCATACCAAGTATGTGTTGATATGCAGACCTAATCTATTAGTTTCTATAAAGAAGTCCAAGTAAGCTTAGTTTAATGAATTTTCTATAAATACCCCCAGCTCTGTTATATATCTAACTAGTTGCTAATAAACCATCACTGCGATAACAACTCGTATATCTCTACAGGTTATGGGCTCCCACAGCAGAAATAACCATAGTAACAGTTGCGTTGATTTTTAATTTTTTCGTCGAGTTCGAAGTAATTTTTTTCCGGAAGTCTTATCGTAACTAAAACGTCGCGAAATATCGTTAAAATGGAGGAAAACCGTACTCAACGAGTGTACCTGTTCGATGGGCGAAATTTTTCCAATTGGAGTTTTCGGATGGAAGCATACCTGGAAGAGGTTGGTTTGCTGCATTGTATCCAGAAATCTCTGGAAGAGGAAGATTTTTTCCCGGATAACGAGGCAGAAGCTGCAGAAGTTGTTGCGGAGAAGGAGAGAAAGCGAATTCGGCGGAAGCAAGAAGACGCCAAATGCAAGTCAATCCTGATTCACAAAATTGCAGACTCTCAGTTGGAGTACATTCGAGGTGCGCGATCTCCAAAAGCCATTTGGACAACGCTGAAGCACACGTTTGAACGAAAAGGAGTTTCTGGAATTTTCTTTTTAGTGAAACAGCTAGTCGGAATCAAGTACAACGATCATTTACCAATGGAAGATCATATTTTGGCGTTCCAAAAAGTAGTTAGAGAATTGGAATCTGCGGAAATGAAATTTGCTGAACCAGTGGTGGTATTTTTCCTCTTGCAATCAATGCCAAAGTCCAACAACCAGTTGATAACTGTGTTGGAAACGTTACCAGTAGAACAGTGCTCTATGGAATTCGTCAAAACGAGGCTGCTTAATGAAGATGTCAAGCGGCAACACAGTGGTGAACAGCTGGAACCTGGTACGGCGTTTGCTGGTAAAGGTGGAAAATTCACTTTTAAATGTCACGCTTGCGGAAAACCTGGTCACAAACGAGCAAACTGTCCAGAAAATAAACCGGAACAATTTTCGGGAAAAGCTGGAAAGCAGAGGAAACCAAAAGCCAATCTATCGGAAATAAACGACGATGTGGCTTTCGTTACAGCAGAAGATAAATCCGAAGACGAGTTTCGCTGGGTTTTAGACAGTGGAGCATCCGAACACAAAATAGGTGACAAGGAATATTTAGTGAATACTCGAAAATTGGAAACACCAGTAGTGATAAATTTGGCAAAATCTGGAGTTTCACTAACGAGCAGCTTTGTCGGTGAAGTTAAAATGGTTGCAGCTGTTGGAAATAGGAAACTGAATTGCACAGTTCACAATGTTTTGTATGTACCTGGTTTATTCACCAATTTATTTTCGGTAAAAGAAATCGCAGATAAAGGAATGGAAGTTGTATTCAGTCGAAATAGTGCACGCGTTATGAGAGGCTCAGAATTAGTTTGTACAGCTAGTCGTAAGGGCCGATTATATGAACTTGACGTGGAAGCTAAACGTACCAATTTAGCTATGATTGGAAAATCGGAAGAAAAAATGTCTTTGTGGCACCGACGGTATGGACATATAGGAAATGCTGGTCTGCAGAAGTTAATTCGTTGCAACATGGTGAAAGGCATCGATATTGGAGCAGATATTTCATTGGATTCGAAAGTTTGTGAGTCTTGTATGTAAGGAAAGCAAACGCGATTGTCGTTCAAAGAAGTTGATCAACCCCGTTCTACTCGTCCTCTCGATTTGATTCACACAGATGTATGTGGTCCGTTCACGCCTGCTTCCTGGAATGGCTAGGTGTTTGTGAGTTTTATTGACGACTACACGCATTTTACCGCAATTTACCCACTGAAAGCAAAGAGTGATGTACTGGAAGCTTTTAGAAAGTATGCAGCAATGGCCACCGCACATTTTGAAACAAAAATTGCTAGGTTGAGAAGCGACAATGGAGGAGAATATATCAACGAAGAATTCATCGCATATTGTGAAAATGCAGGAATTACCATGGAACCGACTGTACCATATACGCCACAACAGAATGGCGTTGCAGGAAGGATGAACAGGACAATAATGGAGCGCTCGAGGGCGATGCTTGATGATGCCGGATTTAAAAGGTCCATGTGGAATGAAGCTGTGATGGCTGCTGTTTATCTTATTAATCGTAGTCCATCGACTGCACTGCAGGAGTCTAAAACACCATATGAAATGTGGTTCGGGCACAAACCAACTGTGTCAAAGCTACGAGTGTTTGGAAGTAAGGTATTCAGTCATATTCCAAAGGAAAAACGATCCAAACTTGAAGCCAAAAGTCAGATCTGCTACTTGGTTGGTTACGGAATAAATGGATATCGGCTTTGGAATCCTGCTCAGCGGAAAATCATAATATCTCGAGACGTGATAATAGAGGAAACTAAACCAAAGGTTACTCATTGTCAGGATATGTATAAAGATGATCATTTGGTAACAGATCAATTATCGTTGAACGAGAACAATAAAAATCGTGATACTGGAAACGCCGAACAGCAGATACAAGACGCTGAAGATAAACCCGATGTTGATATGGATGAAAGTGATGTAGAAGAGCCTGTTACGATTAGACGCAGCTTGCGTGAACGTAGGCCTCCAGATCGTTTGGCGTATTTCGATACATGTGTTGCTTTTGCTTTAAATGCGGAATGTTTTGTGGAAGAGATACCGCAACAAATTGAAGAGCTGCAGAAACGCGACGATTGGCTGTTATGGAAAGCTGCTATAGACGAAGAAATGTGTTCATTGGAGAAAAACAATACCTGGGATCTCGTAGATTTTCCAGCAAATAAAAGAATAGTTCCGTGTGAGTGGGTGTTCAAAATTAAAGCAGGTGATGCAGCTCCCAGGTATAAAGCACGATTGGTAGCGAAGGGGTGTTCTCAACGTTACGGTTTCGACTATCGAGAAACTTACTCACCAGTTGTGCGTATGACTACTGTTCGGATACTGCTGTCAGTAGCGTTGCAACAAAATCTTCATCTACACCAAATGGATGTGTGTACTGCTTTTCTCAATGGCGAGCTCACAGAAACAGTCTACATGCGACAGCCACCAGGATTTGAGAGGGGGAATAAGGTTTGCCGTCTGAACAAATCACTGTATGGCCTAAAGCAAGCACCGCGTAGTTGGAATGAAGGGTTCAACAGTTTTCTGCTGAAACTGGGATTTAGGAGATCAAAATATGACACCTGTTTGTATGTGAAATATACGAAAGGATTATGTATTTACCTAGTGCTCTACGTTGATAATATTGTGCTAGCTTCTAATTCTTTGGATGAAATGATGCTTATTAAGAAAAGTTTACAAAGAGAGTTCGAGATGAAAGATATGCAGGAGCTTCGCCATTTCCTTGGTTTGAACATAATTTTAAATAGAAGCAAAGGCACGTTGTCGATTAATCAATCTAAGTATATTGGTGATTTGCTGAAGCGTTTTGGGATGGAAAACTGTAAACCAGTATCTACCCCGATGGAAGTCAATTTGAAATTGGAAAAACTCAAAGAAAATGAATCAACAACTTGTCATCCATACCGTGAACTTATTGGATGTCTAACCTATCTAATGCTGTCTTCTCGCTCTGACATAAGCAATGCGGTAAACATTCTAAGTCGATTTCAAAGTAGTGCATCCGATTAACACTGGAATCATCTCAAGCGAATCTTGCGGTACCTTCAGGGGACGAGAAATTACTCCTTAATTTACCAACGAAGGAATAACGTTGAGCCGATTGTTGGATTCGCTGATGCTGATTGGGCCAGTGACATTACCGATCGTCGGTCAACATCTGGATATCTGTTCCAGGTTTTTGGAAATTCGATTTCGTGGGGAACAAGGAAGCAGTCTAGCAGTTCCACCGAGGCTGAATACATATCTCTCAGTCAAGCTGCATGTGAAGCAACCTGGTTGAGGTATTTATTATCTGAGTTCAACGTCATTTTGAAAAACCCTACAGCAATCTTCGAGGACAATCAGTCAAGTCTTCATATTGCAACTGAACCATGAGATCAAAAGCGCATGAAACATTTGGATATACGGTATAACTACATCCGTGAGTGCGTCCAAAATGGTTCTATATTGGTGAAGTATGTTCCTACTCGAAAGCAGCTTGCTGATGTCTTTACGAAAAGTTTACCTGCCGCAGCATTCAACGAGCACAGAAAGGCGCTTGGTCTGAGAGGGGGTGTTGATATGCAGACCTAATCTATTAGTTTTTATAAAGAAGTCCAAGTAAGCTTAGTTTAATGAATTTTCTATAAATACCCCCAGCTCTGTTATATATCTAACTAGTTGCTAATAAACCATCACTGCGATAACAACTCGTATATCTCTACAGTATGGAGCTCTAATCCCAAGCAGGTCATTTGTTTCATCAACTATGTTGTACCTAATTGGGGTACAGGTTTACAACAAAACAGTTCTACTCCATCAATGCGTACGAGCAAACCATAACCTGTGCACAGCAATCAGGGCAAGCCACAAAGACAATCAGCAAGGCTGTCACAGTGGCATTTCAGTGCCCAGTGCCCTTTAGACATACAAGTAAATAAAAACTACAACTCCTGGGGTTACATTCTCAGATTTTTTGTTCCATTTGCAACGAGATTGTAAAGTATGCATATATTCATTAGACCAACGTCGCCAAAAATGATCCCTTAATTGTTGCAAACGTTGCCAGGGTGATAATAGATTTATCCGTATATCTTCCAGGTTAGGCTTAGAAATGGCAGTAAGTGACCGTCCTATCAGGAAATGGACAGGTGTTATTGCTTCAAGTTCTCCTGGGTCGGGTGAATGTGAAAATAAAGGAAGAGAATTGAGAATTGCCTCGCTCTGTGTCAAAACAGTGTAGTGCTCTTCAAAGATCAACAAAGCATGATGTAGAATCTTCGTGAGGTGGGTTTTAATGCACTTTACTCCGGCCTTCGTCAGACCGCCAAAGTTGGGAGTACGGGGTGGGATGAAATGCCAGGAAATCTCACGTGCTTGACAAAAATCGTTCAATTTTGCCTGCGTTTGGTTGTCCGTGAACATGAGATACAACTCATGGAGGTCGGATTTAGCTCCAGCAGAATTGGTACCGTTGTCTGAGTGCAGTTGCTTAACCAGACCACTTCAGGCAACAAAACGGTGGAGAGCTGCTAAAAATGCAGCCGATGATAAGTCTGACACAAGTTCGAGATGAATGGCCTTAGTAGTGAAGCACACAAAAAGTGAAATATATGCTTTTACTTGTCGGGATATTTCGGCTCAGCGGTCTTTAATTTTAGAACCAATTATTTAATTTTGTCCAACGTTTCGACACCGGCTGGTATCTTCATCAGGGAAAACTATATTGTTTCAATAATTCACAGATTTTAAAACAGGTTTCATATTTTTATAACAAAGTCTACTTACAATTCTAATTGTTCTTTGTCCTGTGGCTTTTTAAAGCATATAACTGTTTGGTATAGTTTGGTAGTGTTAGCATTGATGCTTGTGGCTGAATTTGAAAGATTCGTTTAAAAAAACAACTAAAGCTGATTGACAGCACAACGGCCAAACATCTCACTATCAACAATTCTAGATGCCCACGCATATATGGCCAACCTAAAGCGCACAAAGCCAACCTCCCGCTACGTCCAGTGATCCCCAACACAACCGCCCCCACATATAGAATATCAAAATTCTTTGCGAGCATTCTATCAGGTTCGAAGAAAAGCAAATACAGCACCAACAGCTCTTTTGAATTCTGTGAGGAAATTAATAATGTCATTCTGCCAGAGAACCACATCATAATTTCCCTGGATGTGGTACATATCTCTGTTAACGAACGTTCCGAAGGAATTAGTCACCAGAATAATCATTGAACAGTGGAGAGAAATAAATACAAAAATCAACTTAGATTTGTTCCTGGAAGCGATACGTTTCTGCATGGAATCAAATTATTCAGTACAAAAATCAACAATTAGAGCGGGGGCCTAGTGTGGTTGGTAACGTCTCCGCCAACCACGCTCGACGCCTGGGTTCGAATCCCACCGCCGACATTGGTGTCGATGGTTGTGAGGTGGCGTGATCCACTCACAACCAACCCAACTGGTCTAGATTCAATCCTAGCCGACACCAGGAGATTTTCGGAGTCGCCCCCCCTGGGCGTCGGTAATTGGCCACAACAGTGGCGGAAATAGACCGACGGAAAATAAGCGAGAATAAAAAAAAATCAACAATTCAGACAGATCTACGGTACAGCAATGGGAAGTCCTCTTTCGCCAATACTGGCGGACATAGCGCTGGACTCGATCATAGATAAGGCACTGACTGAACTGCCGTTCATTGTCCCTGTCATCCGAAAATACGAGGACGATTTGTTTTTGGCTGTACCGAAGGATGCGGTTACCACGGTTCTAGAGGTGTTCAACAGGCAAGAACCAAGGCTGCAATTTACTGTTGAGGTTGAGGAGGACGGGAAGCTACCCTTCCTGGGCATGATTGTGATCAGAAAGGAGAATCAGCAGCTAACGACGGAATGGTACACAAAACCAATTGGTTCGGGAAGGATGCTGAACTACCACTCGTGCCACAAAATGCAGCAGAAAGTTAATGTCGCGGCAAACTTTATCAGTAGGGTCATGTCTCTCTCGAGGAACAGCAGTATAATATATATATTAAAAAAAAAAAAAAAGTAGGAGGGTGGTATTCAAGACACGACCGCATGACGTTGGACTACGGTATTCTTATATTCCATTAAAACAAATAATAGAGAGAATTGCAACTCTAGTATTTGCTGCAATTTTATCTTACAGTGCATTTCTGGATGCTGAGACGTAAAACGTTATAAATAATAATATATACTAGAAGAATGGATATCTTTTATTTAATCGCTGTCATTTCATACATATTCGAATCAACCCTTTGTTTGCTGCACTACCAAGACAATCATTTAATTGAGCAAATTGGTAAAATTTTCCTATCTAAGCAAAAAGCAAACTTTACGAAACTATCTGAAATTGGAGCCCAGTACGATTCAACCGAAAATTTTAAATTTGAAAATTGTTTGACATTTAATCGATAAAACTCATGCTAGGTTAGTTCCAGCCCAGCATATAACTTCATGTATTTGAAAAAAAAAACGTTTGGTTCAATAACTCAATATAGCAAGAGCTCAATCACACGTTTTTCGGTAGTTGTTATCAAGGTTTGGGCGAGTGACAGGAAAATATCTTAACTTCTTCAGTTGTGATTTAGAGCATTTCTAATTGTTTTGTTATTTTTCACGATAGCGAAAAGTTTGTTTCTTTCTCTGTGTGCGAGAAACAAAATCAAAACCGCGCACCGAGAAACGAAAACGAAAATTTAATGAATGCTCATTGAGAAAACTTGCAACTCTTTTTACCAATAACTTATGATACTCAAAAGAACCCGTTTTGATCTAAATCAAATTTCTAGTAAATAAGTGTTGATCATTCATAGGTAGTAATTTTTCCTCGATGAATAAAGACTGGCTGAAGAAGTTAAAATCACTGCTGTAAAATCAAATTCACAACTGTGTTCGTTAAGACGTTTTATTATTTTCAATGACAATAATAATCTTCGATAAACACCCGCTATAGTTATTCACACACATGCTATAACTATCTAAACACGCGTTAAAACTATTCATACACACGCTGTAGCTATAGCTATCCATACATACGCTATTCCTTTCCATACATCCGATACAACTATCTATACACACGCATAAGCAGAGCCGGATTTACGATTGTGGGGGCCCGGGGCCCAGTTTACAGTGGGGGCCGCAGAATAAAACAAACCCGTTTTTTTATCGTACGAGTTAAAAACACTTATTTCTCATTGAAAAGTTACCAAAAATTTGCTAGATTTTTTACTTACGAGTTTTTTTTTGCAGAGAACTTATTGATTGAATAATCAACATTCAGCTCCTTCAGAATATTGTACTCTCAACTTAACAATGCTAAGTTTGACAGCCTTTCACTCTTCAAAGTCGTACGCAACCTATTTTCAATCAGTTTCATCTTCGATAAAGACCTTTCTCCAGTTGCGTTTGAGATCATTAGGCTCAAATAAATAAATGTATGCAACTGCTCGAAATCCGGAATTTTTTTCTTGATATCTGAAAAATAAAAACCTACCGCAATTCGAAAAAAATGCGATCCGCAAGCAAAAATTTGCACACAATTTGAGAAAGACTGCGCAAATATAAGGCTACGCTGGCAATAATCTACAGAACCTAGGAAAAAACTACACACTTCTGCAGGTCAATAAAATCTGCACATGGACTCTAAAAATCTGCATTTTGCAATGCAAATCTAGTATCCCTGATTCGGACAGGTAAACTTATTTTCGGAATCAACAGCAATGTATTAAAAAAACTTGTGGATTATCTTCTTTCCTGCTTGATCTCCCATGCGCGCTGGTTCGATTCAAATGGTGTGTTAATGTGTGTCATTCCAAGAGAATCGAAGGTGAAATCTTATGGATGTGGTTGTGATATTGGCGCTCGCGAAAAAATAACACTGAAGAAAAGTTTCAGATTGAAATGGTCTGTTCAAATTTTCTTACTGTAAATTGAACTTTTGATTGAATCTCATTTTTGAAAGAGAAAAGAACTTTTTCTCGTTTTGTGGGGGCCCCAAAAATGTGGGGGCCCGGGGCCCGGGCCCCCTAGGCCCCCCCTTAAATCCGGCTCTGCGCATAAGCTATCCAACCATGTGCTATTACTATCCATACATACGTTATAACTAATCATTACACACGCAGCAGCTATCCACACACAAGCTATAACTATCCGTACACACGCTGAAGATATACACGCAATAGCCATAATATGCTACACATTCTAGTGTCTTACACACGCTATAGCTAGCCATACACACGCAACAGCGCCATCCCTATCATCGCAAATGTCATAGCAATACAGATGCACATACGCTATATGTGCACACTGCACACACACCCAACGTTTTCACCCAACGATATCTGAATTGGATTACCGCTGGTGGGGTCCAACTCAGATCGAAGGAGCACCGAACTGAATGAAGAAATGCAGCTTCCCACTACCTCCGCCGCTGCTGCCTGATACCACCGCTCTGGTTCTGCTGCAGCTCAGTTTGGCCGCTGGAATCAGCCACCGCTGCTGATTATACAAGACCGGCCTGGTGGCCTTTCACTTGTTAACTGATGACTGCTATGAGACGACACAGGCTATTATATAGCCCAAAGCAAAAATCCATCCGCGAGCAAACAAGAAGCGAGCTTGTGATTGATTGAATGTGCACGCCTTTAAACACAACTTTTAACTAGTTTAGTATCGAAAACATATTTAAATTATTATATGACAATCTTGCGCAATATTTCCCCTATCAATCAAGCCATTAGTGTTTAGAATCTGTTCAGTGGTAATGATAAAAGAAGCATTTTAAAACGGTGTTGAAACACCTGTTGCAGCTACCGAAAGCGAGCTCGTTATTGGTTGAAAGCTGTGAGACTGTTTACAAAGTCAGATCGGTTGTATCCGTTAGTGTCGACTGTGCTTGTGAAGAGAGGTGGTGATTGGTTGCTCGGTATGATTTAGACAATCGATGTGATTTATCAATTTTTCAATAGTGTATCTCGAACAATAGGTTATTTTTGTTACATAAATTCAACCGTAAAAGAATTTCTGATCGGTTGATGCCAAAACCTCGAAATTCTGAAAAGAAATGACTGATATATAAGCGCTCAAAACCTGACCACTTTTCCCTGGTTTTCCCCGGTTGAATTACTAGATTTTCAAATTCAGGTGCCTAACTTCGATATAGACGTTAGTCCAACGTCAAAACGATACACCAGCATCTGCGAAACAACAACCATCCGAAAACATAAACAGACTTATCCAAAACCAAATGTCGACAATGAATAGAAGATGGGGATCCAACATCGTTTCTAAGCCAGCACACATTCCACCTTCGTCGCCACCACAGCCAGAACCACCAGCACCACCGCCGTCACCGCAAAATCCACAAAGCAGAAGCCAACAGGAAAAGTCAGGACCTTTGCCAGCCACAAACTCAGATCCAGCAGCAGCGTCAAGAACTAAAAGACCTGCTCAAAAAATTAGACAACTATAGTGTTGTGTACAAAATACCATGTAGCAACTGCAGCAGTTGCTACATTGGTATGACAACAAATAAACTCAACACTATACTATTGAGCCACAAATCCAATAAAAACCTAAATTAATCCACCTAGCGGTCAGACCTAGCCTTTCTCATTCAAACTTTTATTTGTAAAAATAGATTTACATGAACGCTTCAATCAAATAAATGTATATTCACTCTTTAGGTTCTAAAATATTGATGTTGTAATCTATACATATAAAAATGTAGTCTGGTCTGTCAGTCTGTTTGATCCATATAGGCTCGAAAACTACCGAACCGATCGACGTGAAAATTTGTTTGTAGGGGTTTTTGGTGCCGATAAAGATTCCTATGATAGTTTGAGACCCCTACCTCTCCTGGAAAGGAGGGGTCCAATACAAATGAAACATAAATTTCTGCACAACTCAAGAACAAACCAAGCAAATGAAACCGATTTTGGCATGTGGATGTTTTAAAGGGTAATAAATATGTCCATAATGGTTCGACGCCCCTCCCTCTTATGGAAGCACATGTGTCTGCACAAATTTCTGCACATCTCGCGAACTAATCAACTAAATGGAAGCATATTTGGCAGGTGAATGTTTTTAGTGGTAACAAATGATACACAGCTGCTGAAATCGACCACAGACCCCTTTTTGGATTCTAGGTTGGCGACTTCCGGTTCCTGGGAAACAGCGGAAAATGATCGAATTACACCCAATATGGGTGTTTCTTCAACCAGAATGACGCTCAGAGGCCAGAAATTATTTTAAATACCATTTTGAAATCCAAGATGGCGACTTCCGGTTTGTGAAAAACAGCCTAAAATAACCAAATACCATCCAATATGAGTATCTCTGGAACCAGAATGATGCAATGAGCTAACAATTGACCTCAGTCACCATTTTGAATCGCTAAATGGTAACTTATAGGAAACAGTCGAAAATGACCAAATAATACTCAACATGGATATTTCCGTAATCGAGATGATGCATAGAAACCAAACATTGACCCTTAACACCATCTTGAATTTAAAGACGACCACTGTTAGTTTCTGGAAAACAACCAAAATAACTAAATACCTCCCAATATGGGTATTTCCGGTGTCAGGTTGATGCCAGAAAATCTGCTGAAAATGACCGAATATCACCCAATATGAATATATTCAGAAATAGGGCGCCAAAAGCCAAAAGTCGATGATTTTGTCATTTCGATAAAACCATTCATTTCAAATGATTTGTCTTTTGACTTTGATCATATCCTATGGCCGATTCGTCGTGCATTTGCAGACTTTAAACACATCGCAAGGAATCAATGAATTTGGAACGTTCAAATAGTACAAAACCACATTTAAATTATGTTGAGACCACATATATCAATCAAAGCAGGTATAGTTTCAAATAGCCTTTGAATTTCTTTTCTTTCCATAATTTTTGAGCCACATGTCAAATTATTATGAAGTTTGTTATTTGTAAGTTTGAGAGATGACTTGTTCGTATGACACTAGTTATGTTCAAATAAGTCATGTAATCTTTGAAATAATAGACTTCCGTTGTTTTATTAACAATTTTATTCATAACGATGGATTAAGTTCAATTATAATCAAATGAAATGGGAACGTATAGGGCAGCCAAATTTTTGAAACCACGTGTTCAATCATAATTCATCAGTTAACCCTTAACTAGCCCCCCATCTGATATTAATATTGATCAAATCGGTTGTGTAGTTTCTGAGATAATAAAGTTTCGTGATTTTCACATTTCTGTACTTTACAGACGAAGTTACAGTCCGATTACAGTAAAATTCAATAGGGTGTTACGAGGCAGCTTGACTTATTAGTTGACACTAATTTTGTAGAAATCGGGTCAGCCATCACTGAGAAAAGTGAGTGAGTTCAAGTAGTCTTCGGAATATGTTTCTTTTCATAGCTGGATTTCACATTTTTAAACATAACAGGAATAGTAATAGTCTGATTGCAAAACAAATCAATAGGGTCTTATGGGGCAACTAGACCTTCCATTTGACACTGATTTTATGAAAATCGGTTCATTTTTCTCTGAGAAACATGAGTGAGATTAAGTAGTTTTCAAAACACGTTTCTTGTTATAACTTTTGAACCACAAGTTCAATTATCATAAAATTCAAAAGTTAAAGGTATTTCAGGTAGCCCGTTCATTTTCAATTTTGTTCAAATCGGTTGTGTAGTTTTCGAGATAATGATGTTTCATGGTTTTTACATTTTGAACCATAACCTCTAAACTAAAAATCCGATTACAATGAAATTTAATTGGGTCTTATGGGACAACGAGACCTTTCATTTGCAATTAATTTCATGAAAATCGGTCCAGCCATCTCTGAGAAAAGTGAGTGACAATAAAAATATGCACATACACACACATACACACACACATACATACAGAAAATGCTCAGCTCGTCGAGCTGAGTCGAAAGTGCTCCAAAGGGCCATTTGGCCCTTTGGAGCACTTTTATACTTTCGGTTTTGCAAGTGATTGCTATACCTTTCTAGGAGAAAGGCAAAACGTGTAGATGAAATAATCAAAGGTACCCACACAACAACAACACTTGAAGAAATTAGAGAGAAAACAGCACTCATACAACACTGGCCCAGCGAAATCTACACCCGTTTTTCCAAACGGCACGGCAGGAACGACTCTGGATTTTGGTAAATTTCCCATAATTGGCTGGATCAATTTGGGATTCGACCGAAAACATACAACATACAGGATCTGATAATCTTGCGAACAATTTTACGCGCATTGAGAACCCAAAACCTTTGGCGTGTAATTGCTATTAATCCTGATGGCCCTACATGTAGGTTTTCTTCGTGCAAAGCTCTTATAAGACCCTCCGTAATTGTGTTCTTATCAGGAAGCACAGCGCTTTGATATCATCCTCTAGCATTGTATATTGAACGTATTTGACTATAACATGCAATGAGTATCTCAATTCTGTAACAGTAAGAAACCTCGACGTAATTCGCTCAGATTTGGGAAGTTTTGAATTATTGCGAAATCTCAAAATGTATCCAACGCTTCGAAATGAGCGAAATGAGCTTATCTCATACATGAATGGAAGGTGTTCGAGACAAACAAATGTTGTCACAATCGTGACAGGTTTTAATTCAGGTAACTTATCATCTGGAACAGGAACGGGATCAATAGTCTGATACATTTGATCATAAAGAAATGGTGGTCCATTCCACCACATATTGTTGGCAGCTAGCATTTGAGGTGGCTGGCCACGGGAAATCACATCTGCAGGATTCTCTTCTGTTTTTACATACTTCCATTTAGGGTTTGCAATATTCCCGAGAATAGATTTCCCGGGAACCGGGAATGAAAAATCTCATTTCCCGGGAATTCCCGGGAACCGGGAAAGGAAAAAATCCTTAGCAAAAATGAGATATCAAATAAAGTTTATTATTAAAAAGTTTCAAACAATCGTTTACAATTTAATTATCAATTAAAGAACAAAATTTATTCAAGTACACTCTAGAAGTTCATGAACAATCGTCTATCGATCGCCTCAGTTCCCCTGACAATTTTTCGTTAGGCCCAAATAATGTAGTTCCCTTCTGTAAAACTTTGCTTAAGATCGCTGAATCACTGCTGGTGTCTGATTTCTAAAATACTTCTAAATCACCGATTCTAGCTCTTGCTACATTTCATTAGAAGCTAAAGAGTCCAATACTTTTAGTTTGTTGAAGATAAAGCTGAGTGTTTGGCAGCCAGATTTTAGAGCATTTGAATGCCTTCGTAATTAATGTGAAATCGCGGCCACGATCCAAGTTACACTGACTGAGTTTTAATAATTTTTTTATTTCTGGTCGCATTGATTTACGGGTTTCAATTTTTTTCATTAATTTACAGGTTTCAAATTTTTTTGTCAATAAACAAAGAAAAAATCAAGCAACTATCCGCTTAGTAGCAAACTCACTAGCAAAAAAAGACATGAGACGAGGAAAATATTTCTTAATTTATCGTTTACTGAATAAGATAGCATATATTTTTGACCAATAGTTTAAGCAAATAATTTGATATTACACGGCAAGCAAATATTGATCGTCGTTTCAAGCAAGTATTTGCTTCGTATAATGCACAGTATGAAGCTGCTCTACACGTCTACGACGTAACTTTCGTGTTTTGATACGATATTTAGTTTTATTGCAATATTGTATGGAAAATTTTCCGATCAATATTCCTATTCCCGGGATCCGGGAATCCCGGGAAAAGGCAATTCCCAGGAAATCGTTCCCGGGATTGCAAACCCTACTTCCATTTGACACATTCTGAGCGATTGTCAATCTCTATTATTCGATTACGAACGAACACGTTCAACTGGGATGGCGGTTTCTTTAACCAAGCCAGAAAAAATTTACTGTCTGAGTAAAACACGATTTGTCGGAAATTCATTTTGAGAGTGGGAATCACCTTGGATGCCAATCGAGTAAGTAAACGAGCTGCGCACAGCTTCATTCTCGGTATGGTTACAGCTTGTATTGGAGCTATCTTAGACTTACTACATACTAACGATAGCCTTATAATTTCAGCAGACACTGAACGAATATAGAAACACGCGCCGTATGCTAGGTTGGATGCATCAGCAGAGCCATGAATTCCGTAAAAACTTGCCTTAGGAAATGTTACATATCGGGGAATTCTTATGCGTTGAATTTCGTGGAGAGAATCTCGAAAAGTCTTCCATGCTTGCAAAAGTTTGCCTTTAAGCATATCATCCCAATCTAAATGGCTCACCCATGTTTGCTGCATTATAGTCTTGGCTAGCACAATGATTGGAGAAATCAGGCCAAGAGGATCAAACAGCCTTGCTATTTCAGATAGCACATTGCGTTTCGTATGTTGTTCAATGGTGCTACCAAAGCATTCAGGCAAAAAGAAAAATGTGTCATTCGCGGGATCCCACAGTAATCCCAACGATTTTTATCGGCATCCTCAAATGTACGAAGCTTTCCCCATCTTTTTCAGGCACAGATTCTATGATGGCTTCTTCATGCGCACACCACTTATGGATTGGAAAACCTCCGCTTGTTAGCAAATGTGTCAATTCATTTCGCTTTCTTACGGCATCATCAATGGTATTGGCACCAGTGAGCACGTCATCAACGTAAAAATCTTCTTCGACAATTTTTGCCGCGACTGGAAAACGTTCTGCTTTATCGATGGCCAGTTGTTTCAAAGTGCGCGTAGCAAGGTATGGTGCACAGGATGTCCCGTATGTGACTGTCGTCAATTCGAGTACTTCTAAAGGATCGGTCTCCTTTCTTCAAAAAATTATTTGTAATGACGTCTGGCTACTATCTACTCGAATCTGCCGATACATTCTCGAAATGTCCGCAGTGAATACATAGCGATGTTTACGAAATCGCAAAAGAATTGAAGAAAGTTCGTCTTTAACTATGGAACCTATCATCAAATTATCGTTTAACGATGAGCCTATGGACTTGGTAGAAGCATCAAACACGACTCTTAGTTTGGTAGTAGAGCTCATCGGCTTCATGACTGCATGGTAGGGTAAATAATACGTTAGTTACTCTGGTGGATCGTTGGACTCATCTACTTGATGACAATGGCCAAGTAGTTTATATTCATCTATAAACTGTTCATATAACAGCTTCATTTCTGGATTTTTCTGAAGCCTTTGTTCAAGCATGAACAAACGACGAAGTGCTAGGGAGCGATTACTTTTCATTTTGGAAACTGAATCTTTCAGTGGTAATTGAACGATATATCGACCATCAATACCACGACGAGTAGTGGCACTATACGAAGCTTCACACTCTAGCTCTTCACTGGTAAGCATTAGGGTTTGACCAATCGGTTTTCGATCTTCTACAAAGTTTCTTGGTATAGTTATGGCGTAATTTTGGATCTTTGAATTGGTTCGGAATTTAGCCGCAAAGGTGGCGTTGCGATGCCAACTTCTTTCTCTTACACGCTAGAGCTTTGCGGTATTCGACAAAGTTGTAGATCTCTAGATTCCATGAAACTTTACAGAATATAGATATCTAAATAACAAATCCAACAATTCACGTAACTGCACTTGTAACAACAACCGGAATGATGTACCCACAAACAGCTATTACAACTACAACAATACCAAAAATATTGACAACAGCAACAGTAACATAAACACACACACACACACACACATATATATATATATATATATATATATATATATATATATATATATATATATATATATATATATATATATATATATATATATATATATATATATATATATATATATATATATATATATATATATATATATATATATATATATATATATATATATATATATATATATACATATATATATATATATATATATATATATATATATATATATATATATATATATATACATATATATATATATATATATATATATATATATATATATATATATATATATATATATATATATATATATATATATATATATATATATATATATATATATATATATATATATATATATATATATACATACAGTGGTGGGCACCGCTAACCGAAAATTTTGCGACGCTAATCGCTAAGCCGCTAACCGGAAAATTTAGCTCGATAATCGCTAAACGCTAAACGCTAAACCCACATTAGCGGAACTTTCGCTAATCGCTAATCGCTAACTTACTAATATGTAAATAGTCATATCGTTATACTTATTGATCGTGTTTTGTAAGCTTTGGACCACTTTGATTTTTTGTTGTTAAACAAACGAAAACAATTACTTTTCAGAGCTATTTACAGTAAAAGCTTCACAAAACGGTGTTCATGCTTGATTTTGTAAAAACAAGGAGTAACAAAAGTTATTTATCTTGCATTAAAAATAGATACTTTTAGGAGAGTTTTCATAAAAATTCGATTATCTGAATCGAAAAGTAAAATCAAATTTGTCATAAATTCAAGCGCATTGCAATCTACAAAAGTTCTTGGTGTGCCGAAAATTCAATTAGGGTCTATGCTTATTCTTCAAAATACTCCTGCGGCTTGTACGATAACTGGAACTCCATTCTAGGGTAAAAAGACTGACAAATGTAACTTCCGCAGTAATGTATGTTCATCTTTCGAAGCAATTTACGTACGCCATCAGCAATTCACAGTTTTGCCTTTCTCCTAGAAAGGTATAGCAATCACTGGAAAAACCAAAGGTATAAAAGTGGTCCCAATGGCCGAATGTCATATACCACTCGACCCCTTTCGACGAACTGAGCATTTTCTGTATGTATGTATGTGTATGTGTGTGTGTGTGTGTGTGTGTGTGTGTGTGTGTATGTGCAACTTTTTTTTCTCACTCACTTTTCTCAGAGATGACTGGACCGATTTTCATAAAATTAATTGCTAATGAAAGGTCTAGTTGCGCCATATGTTACTATTGAATTATATTGTAATCGGATTTTTAGTTTAGAGGTTATGTATCAAAACGTAAAAATCACGTAACATCAATATCTCAGAAACCACACAACAGATTTCAATAAAACTGATGCCAAATGATCGGGCTGTCTCCAGAACCCTTAACTTTTGAATTTCGTTATGATTGAACATATGGTTTAAAAGTTATGTAAAGAAAAGTTATCCTGAGGTTGTTCAAACTCACTCATTTTTCTCAGAGATGGCTGAACCGATTTTCACAAAATTAGTGTCAAATGAAAGGTCTAGTTGCTCCATAGGTTGCCATTAAATTTCATTGCAATCGGATTGTAACTTTGTCCGTTGTTCATAAAAATGTGAAATCACATAATGAAAGTAAACATATTGACTTTCTCCTAACGATCTCTGGCTAATTAAAAGGTAAAAAAATGATTGAAATGGCCGAATGTCATATTTTACTCGACTCAGTTCGACGAATCGAGCATTTTCTGCATATAAGCATATATAGGTGTATATGTTTGTGTGTGGGTGTGTACGTGTGTACGTGTGTATGTGCACCTTTTTTTTCGCACTCTTTTTTCTCAGAGATGGTCTGACCGAACCGATTTTAATGAAATTAATTGCAAATGAAAGGCCTAGTTGCCCTATAAGACCTTATTGAATTTTATTGTAATCTGATTTCTAGTTTAGAGGTTATGTATCAAAAGTTATGGAAAGAAACGTGTTCTGGTGACTATTTAATATCACTCATGTTTCTCAGAGTTGGCTGGACCGATTTTTATAAAATCAGTGTCATATGGAAGGTTTTGTTGCCCCATAAGACCCTAATGATTTTTTTTTTACAAACGGATTATAACTTTGCCTGTTATGTTTAAAAATGTGAAATCCAGCTATGAAAAGAAACATATTCCGAAGACAACTTGAACTCACTCACTTTTCTCAGAGATGGTTGACCCGATTTCCACAGAATTAGTATAAAATAAAAAGACTAGCTGCCTCATAACACCCTATTGAATTTTGCTGTAATCGGACTGTAACTTCGTCTGTAATGTATCGAGATGTGAAAATCACGAAACTTCATTATCTTAGAAACTACACAACCGATTTGAAAAATATTGATATCAGATGAACGGGCTAGTTAAGGGTTAACTGATGAATTGTGATTGAACACGTGGTTTCAAAGTTTAGCTGCCCTATACGTTACCTTTTCATTTGATTGTAATCAAACTTAAGCAATTGTTATGTTTCTCTTTAAAAACAACGAAAGTCTATTATCTCAAGTATTACACGACTTATTTGAACATTACTAGTATCATACAAACGAGTCATCTCTCAAACTTACAAATAACAAACTTCATAACAATTTGATATGTTGTTCAAAAGTTATGGAACGAAAAGAAATTCAAAGACTATTCAACACCTTACCTGCTTTGATCAATATATATGGCCTCAACATGATTTAAGTGTGGTATCGTACTATCTGAACGTTCCCGGTATCGCTCGTGATTAAATTGTTCGAAATTAAGAGTCATTTATTTTATTTCGCTATTTCTTAAGCACTAACATTACGTCATATTTTATACTTTAATTACAACATCAATATTTCAGAACCCAAAGAGTGAATAAACCTCTATTGGATGTAAGCATTCATGTAAATCTATTTTTACAAATAATAAGTTTGAATGAGAAAGGCTGAGTCTGACCGCTAGGTGGATTAATTTAGGTTTTTCTAAATAGTTCTATTCTCGCTTCTCTACAAAATTTAGCGAATTAGCGATTAGCGTTTCGAAGGCCATAATTTTAGCGACGCTAACAGTTTCGCTAACCAGCTGAAAATTAGCGAAATCGGTAAACCGCTAACTGAATATTAGCGTCGCTAATTAGCGATAAGCCCCACTGTATATATATATATATATATATATATATATATATATATATATATATATATATATATATATATATATATATATATATATATATATATATATATATATATATATATATATATATATATATATATATATATATATATATATATATATATATATAATATATATATATATATATATATATATATATATATATATATATATATATATATATATATATATATATATATATATATATATATATATATATATATATATATATATATATATATATATATATATATATATATATATATATAAAAAGTGACAAATGATGTTTGTACTATTCACGAGAATACTGAATTGATGATACACAGTCTAAAGAAATATTCATTCCAAAATGATTTTAAATTTTACTTTGAACAACTATTATGTAGCTCAACTACACGTTTCAAATATTGCTATCTTCGCAAATGCGAACATTGCCCAAGCTGTTGAGATTTTGGAAACAGTTTTTTCAAAGAACTTGAGGAACATTGTGTGAGTGAAATACCTTTCGAACAGTGGATTGCAACAGATCGATGTAATATAGAGACACTTGTGAAACCAATTGATGAATTTGTATCTTATTTTTGTGAAAAGTTGAAAAAGTTGATTACCAACGATTACATAAAAACTCAACAGTTGACTTACATGAGAGAAGCTAAAAATAATTTGAAAGATGGTGAAGTTGTTATAGTGTGTGATTTCTCAGAAAACTATTCATTTGTTCTTCAAGATGCCGCTCAAAGTAGTTATTGGAATAATTGTCAAGCCACCTTTCATCCCTCCGTTGTTTACTATTCAGAATCCGAAACACTTAAGAATATCAGCTTCATCATCATATCGGAAGTACTCCATCATGATACTGTTGTGTTGTAGGTGTTCATTGCCAAATTATGAGTTTTTTGAAAACAAAAATACAGTTGAAAAAAGCGATATTTTTGTCTGATGGAGCTGCTTCACAATACAAAAATAGAAAAAACTTTGCAAGTCTTTGCAAGTTCAAAACAAAATATAACGTCGATGCAGAGTGGCATTTTTTTGCGACTTCTCATGGTAAAGGCCCATGCGATGCAATTGGTGGCACATTAAAACGAATGGCAAGAAATGCAAGTTTAGCTAAAGAACATGAACATCCCATTACAAGCGCAAAAGAATTGTACGATTGGGCTAATCAGAAAAGTTATAAAAAATTTATCAAAAATGTCATTTAGTTGGGTATTATATAAAGAATATGAACAATAAGTAACAAAATGGAGCAATATTTTCAAAAAATCTAAAATAATGGCTGGCACACAAAAGTATCACTCTTTTGTTGCGATTTCAGAAAATAAGATACAAACGAAGCTGTTTTCAAAAGATGACGAATCATTTACTTATGATGTATATAAAATATAAGGTGAAACTAGTTCTGTAAAGTATGTATGTCATACCACCAAATACGAGTCGAAGTCGAACCACCATTGAGTTCAGACGCGCTTGGACAGCGCTCCTGTAAATATTTATATATATTTTAACTTTGTTTCAAAAAATTCCAATGACCCTCGCGCGTTGTTGCGTCAGCAATTTTAAGTATATTTTCAATAGTGCGTAGTAATCGATGGTTAATTTTTTTCCATACAATACCGGCGAGCAGCGTAATTCTAGAATGCATTGCTGAGTAAAAACATGCAGTATTGGCGACGATCGCTCCCTATGGAGTGTGAATTTTATTCTAAATATTTTCACGCGGCATATATTGGAGTTCAACGGCAACAGGAAAACTATATCACGCGCTTCATGATACCACTGTGAGAGGAGTGTCAGCATCATCTGAAAGCTGGAATTGTTACTAGGGAGGTGCTAAACAATCAAAAGGTGCTAATAATTGCAATCAAAGCCCAAACTGAAGCCAACTCACAGATTGCTGCTGAGCTCAAAAAGCTCAAAGCAATGAGTGAGCTGTTTGGCCATATGGAGCATCAGCTGATAGAATCCATGTCAACGATAAATCAGAACACAGCAACAAAAGTCGACAGTGCTGTGTCCGCATTATCGCTTGACATGGAAACCAACAAAACAGCGAAGAATTCGGAGCTAATTTAAATTAAAAACCACATCACGAAGCTCCTTGATGTATCAATGGAAGCTACAAGGGACCAAATTGAAGGTTATGTATCAGATCTCACAAAGACCTCGTTGCAGATCTCAAGCGAATTAGTGATAATTTAGAAAACCTGGGTAGCCTCACGAAGAATATCAAAGCGCACTGTAACAAAAACAAAGGAAGCTCTAGATAAAGTTAGCGGTGATGTTTTCATTGAAGTCAAATCACTCAGCAATGCGATTTGTAGTCTGGAAGAAAGCTAGCTTGATGGAAGAGTAACTTGATCAGTCGGCAAAATTAGCAGAAGGTTGGCTTATGCTCGGATCAAAAAAAGTGTGGCGTGCTGACTGGACAGACTAAGACAAATGTAAATTGCGCCGCGCCCAGCAGCAGAAATGTTGTTTTGGCAGCTGCTAGTGGCAGAGCGACTAGCAGCTGCCAAAACAACATTTTCAAGGCCTCCAGTACAAACACAGCATGGTATTAGGTTCCAACGTGATGAAGTATATATATATATATATATATATATATATATATATATATATATATATATATATATATATATATATATATATATATATATATATATATATATATATATATATATATATATATATACTTCATCACGTTGGAACCTAATACCATGCTGTGTTTGTACTGGAGGCCTTGAAAATGTTGTTTTGGCAGCTGCTAGTCGCTCTGCCACTAGCAGCTGCCAAAACAACATTTCTGCTGCTGGGCGCGGCGCAATTTACATTTGTCTTAGTCTGTCCAGTCAGCACGCCACACTTTTTTTGATCCGAGCATAAGCCAACCTTCTGCTAATTTTGCCGACTGATCAAGTTACTCTTCCATCAAGCTAGCTTTCTTCCAGACTACAAATCGCATTGCTGAGTGATTTGACTTCAATGAAAACATCACCGCTAACTTTATCTAGAGCTTCCTTTGTTTTTGTTACAGTGCGCTTTGATATTCTTCGTGAGGCTACCCAGGTTTTCTAAATTATCACTAATTCGCTTGAGATCTGCAACGAGGTCTTTGTGAGATCTGATACATAACCTTCAATTTGGTCCCTTGTAGCTTCCATTGATACATCAAGGAGCTTCGTGATGTGGTTTTTAATTTAAATTAGCTCCGAATTCTTCGCTGTTTTGTTGGTTTCCATGTCAAGCGATAATGCGGACACAGCACTGTCGACTTTTGTTGCTGTGTTCTGATTTATCGTTGACATGGATTCTATCAGCTGATGCTCCATATGGCCAAACAGCTCACTCATTGCTTTGAGCTTTTTGAGCTCAGCAGCAATCTGTGAGTTGGCTTCAGTTTGGGCTTTGATTGCAATTATTAGCACCTTTTGATTGTTTAGCACCTCCCTAGTAACAATTCCAGCTTTCAGATGATGCTGACACTCCTCTCACAGTGGTATCATGAAGCGCGTGATATAGTTTTCCTGTTGCCGTTGAACTCCAATATATGCCGCGTGAAAATATTTAGAATAAAATTCACACTCCATAGGGAGCGATCGTCGCCAATACTGCATGTTTTTACTCAGCAATGCATTCTAGAATTACGCTGCTCGCCGGTATTGTATGGAAAAAAATTAACCATCGATTACTACGCACTATTGAAAATATACTTAAAATTGCTGACGCAACAACGCGCGAGGGTCATTGGAATTTTTTGAAACAAAGTTAAAATATATATAAATATTTACAGGAGCGCTGTCCAAGCGCGTCTGAACTCAATGGTGGTTCGACTTCGACTCGTATTTGGTGGTATGACATACATACTTTACAGAACTAGTTTCACCTTATATTTTATATACATCATAAGTAAATGATTCGTCATCTTTTGAAAACAGCTTCGTTTGTATCTTATTTTCTGAAATCGCAACAAAAGAGTGATACTTTTGTGTGCCAGCCATTATTTTAGATTTTTTGAAAATATTGCTCCATTTTGTTACTTATTGTTCATATTCTTTATATAATACCCAACTAAATGACATTTTTGATAAATTTTTTATAACTTTTCTGATTAGCCCAATCGTACAATTCTTTTGCGCTTGTAATGGGATGTTCATGTTCTTTAGCTAAACTTGCATTTCTTGCCATTCGTTTTAATGTGCCACCAATTGCATCGCATGGGCCTTTACCATGAGAAGTCGCAAAAAAATGCCACTCTGCATCGACGTTATATTTTGTTTTGAACTTGCAAAGACTTGCAAAGTTTTTTCTATTTTTGTATTGTGAAGCAGCTCCATCAGACAAAAATATCGCTTTTTTCAACTGTATTTTTGTTTTCAAAAAACTCATAATTTGGCAATGAACACCTACAACACAACAGTATCATGATGGAGTACTTCCGATATGATGATGAAGCTGATATTCTTAAGTGTTTCGGATTCTGAATAGTAAACAACGGAGGGATGAAAGGTGGCTTGACAATTATTCCAATAACTACTTTGAGCGGCATCTTGAAGAACAAATGAATAGTTTTCTGAGAAATCACACACTATAACAACTTCACCATCTTTCAAATTATTTTTAGCTTCTCTCATGTAAGTCAACTGTTGAGTTTTTATGTAATCGTTGGTAATCAACTTTTTCAACTTTTCACAAAAATAAGATACAAATTCATCAATTGGTTTCACAAGTGTCTCTATATTACATCGATCTGTTGCAATCCACTGTTCGAAAGGTATTTCACTCACACAATGTTCCTCAAGTTCTTTGAAAAAACTGTTTCCAAAATCTCAACAGCTTGGGCAATGTTCGCATTTGCGAAGATAGCAATATTTGAAACGTGTAGTTGAGCTACATAATAGTTGTTCAAAGTAAAATTTAAAATCATTTTGGAATGAATATTTCTTTAGACTGTGTATCATCAATTCAGTATTCTCGTGAATAGTACAAACATCATTTGTCACTTTGATTCAATATAATCTACACGAATCACCAATTGATAAAGACGTATTAAAATGAGTTCAATATATTTAATTTTGCAATAACGTTTTCGTTTAATTTGCGTAAGCTTGATGAGCACCAACGATCAGGAAAGGGTTTACAGCACTAGGGCTTGGTGTATTTCATTTTCACTTTATTCATCATTACAAAATGCAAAATGTTACTAACACTTCGGGAGAAGTGTAATCGTATTTTCTTACTTTTGAAATATGCAGATGAAACGACGCTAGAGGAATTTAAACACCTTTTAAAAAAATATGGACGGAAAACAGCATTCCTTTGGGTTGGCGGAAAACTTTAGTAGTTCCCATTCCGAAAATTAAGAACCCTAAGTCAGCTAAGGACTTCAGGAAGATTGTACTGGCCAGTACGGAGTACAAAATTTATGCTAGTTGGGTGTTAGGCCATTTGATCAATAACACCAGTCCAATTGGATCACACCAAGCTGGATTCTTGAGTCAACGCTCAACTATGGATCATATTTTTGCAGCCCGCCGAGTTTTGGAAGAAAAATGGAACGCCGGTGATGATATCATAGTCATGGCTCTGGATATCGAAAAGGCGTTCGACAATATTAGTCTGACAGCACTTCCTGATGTCTTGATGGGTAAAGATGCATCGAAAGAACTGGCCAACAGAATAGTGAACTGTCTCACCCTGGAAGAGCAACAGGTCCTATGGAAAGGACAAAAAGCAACACCAACTTACCGAACCAAAGGGGTCAAACAAGGCTGTCCCCTATCACCATACATATTCGACCTTATAATGGAAGAAGTTTTAATAACAGTTGAAGATGAGCTGGATGGATTACTTAAACTAAACCAGATAGGTAGGATTAAATTTCCTATCGCTTTAGTGTATGCTGACGATATTCTCATAATCGCCAGTAAAAAAGAAGAACTTGATAAACTTCTTTCAGTTCTCCGCAACTACCTTCGGGAAGTAAACTTGAAGCTCAATGAGCAAAAGTGCCAAGTAATGGTGAGGACACCTCTAGGAACGTCACCGTCAGAAATAACTATTGCTGGACACGTCTACAAAACAACATCTTCGCTATGTTACCTAGGAATACCAATTACCGAGCGACTAGATTGAAAACTCACTACCCGTAAACGGTCAAAGAATGCTGTAATTGCCTCAAAAATTATTTTAGATTTTTTGAAGGAAAGGAAACCCTCGGTCAAGATAGGTACGGTGCTGTACGAAACGGTTATTGCTCCCACGATGGTGTACGGAACGCAAGCCTCAGTATTAACAAAGAGATCGAGAAAATCGCTCAGGAGATACCAAAATCAAATATTCGGACAAATAGAGGCGCTTTGTAAACCGGAAACAAATTCTAATTCCAGTTGTAAACCGAAATCCATTACTAAATGGATATGCGCTCTTCGATTGAGATAATGGGGACACATAGTTCGCCGACCAGATAACCATCTTTTGAAGTTAGCTGCCGAATACTTATAAAAAGCAAGGCCGGCCCGCGTTCACTTGGTGGGATACCATTGCACAGAACATGTCGAAGTTCGAGAATTTGTCAGTGGATGAATGTTACAACATCGTAAATAATAAAGAGGATCTTGAAAAGGCAATTGACCAAATACATGACTTACCGGAATCAACATCAGAGGAAGAATAGAAAAATGGAGAGAGGGACAAATAGAAAAACTTCGGTGTAGAACAACCATCCTAGTGAAAGGCATGCAAAGATGATTTGCGAATAGAGCTATCACATGATGCTTTACATCCGTCAATTTGCAAATAATGTTTCTAATATAATAAATATGTCATTGTCAATGTCAACGTCAAATCTCAAAAACGACTGCCACTCATCGAATCTGTCACTGTCAATGTCAAACTCATATTATATATATTACCATTAAACAATATTAAGGTAGATTAAAATCACAAAATCATTAAGACTAATTATTTTATGAATTGAACAGCTCAAAATATTTACTTCGAATTGGAAATTGGAAATGCGAAACAAAACTTATACTTTAAGATTCACTAAATCGTTAAATTATTAATTGAAAATAAAATCTAATTTCAGTAATAGCTTAGAATAACAATTCAAACACATTCTGATAAATTTACATAGGAACTAGAAATAGTCATAAGAAATATCTGACACCAGTTTCAGAAATAATAATTATATATTAGCATACATGATAACTAATCTCATTGTAGACTAGTTTAGAATTTTTTACCTCAAGAAATGTTTAACGCTTAAGAATACGTATTGTACTGTTTTATTTCATAATTCTTTTAATTAGCAAATATATTCATGATGGAGTAAAAAAAAAACACTCTAAATTTTAAAGGTTTAAAATTAGTTTATTTGACACGGCACGATACGTTTTCTGTTTTACTGAGCCAATTACAATTCGTATTAATTCTACGTTAGCAGGGAAAAGAGGGAGGCCTTTTATTCATTCTCGCGGCCGACTACGAGCTAGTGGGGATTTAAGGTGAGAGGAGGGAAATACAATTCTTGCTTAAAACTAATTAAGATATACGATCTATTTGTGTTTCGACTGGTGTTCTTTTTTGTTTTTTAAACATAGATTTAGGCTCTTCGTGTTCGTGTCTCCAGCGTCGTATACGGGTATTCTGACAAATAGACAAAAGAATATTAAATTTTAATGTCAGTCTTTTTCAAATAACAGTACAGTTGTGTCATGTACTGGAGTTCACCGCTTCCCAGAATGTCTCTAACGGGTACGTTCGGTTGTTTTCCTCGGGCCCGGAGGGAATCTATAAGCTCGGACCTAACATCACAGAATTCGGCACACGACCAAACAACATGCTCGATGTCATGGTAGCCATCGCCACAAACGCAGTGATTACTGTCTACAAGCCCTATACGAAAGAGACGTGTAGTGATCGGACATAAGTCTGGACATCACGCGAATGAAGTCCCGACCTACATCCAACCCCTTGAACCATGCTTTCGTCGATACCTTAGGAAAAATGGAATGTAGCCACCGTCCCAGTTCATCTGAGTTCCATGATGATTGCCAACTGTTGAGTGTTCTCTGACGCAAAATGCTATAAAATTCATCATAAGCAATTGGTCTTTCATAAATATCGCCATCAATAGCACCCACCTTAGCTAAAGAGTCAGCCTTTTCATTACCCGGAATCGAGCAATGAGAAGGGACCCACGCTAAGGTAACCCGGTAATTTTTATCTGTTAAAGCACTTAAAAACCGCCGTATTTTCCCCAGGAAATACGGGGTGTGCTTCACAGGCTTCATCGATCGCAGAGCCTCAATGGCACTGAGACTATCTGTGAAGATGAAGTAGTGGTCTATGGGTAGGGTTTCGATGATTCCAAGAGAGTACTGAATAGCAGCAAGTTCTGCGACGTACACGGAAGCAGGAGCATCGAGTTTGTAGGAGGCGGTAAAATTTTCGTGGAAAACACCGAAGCCAGTGGACTCATCTAGATTAGATCCGTCAGTGTAAAACCTTTTATCATAACTAACATGTTTAAACTTATTGGAAAAAATCTTAGGGATCTCTTGGGGTCGCAATTGATCCGGGATACCAGAAATGTCTTGTTTCATGGTGGTGTCGAAGAATATAGCATTATTAGAAGTATCTAAAAGTGCGACATTGGAGGAATCGTATGAAGAAGGATTAATATCTTGAGCCATATAGTCAAAATATAAAGTCATAAATCTGGATTGAGATTGAAGGTCGACCAACCTCTTGAAATTTTCAATTACTAATGGGTTCATAACTGTGCATCGAATTAGCAACCGGTAAGAGAGATTCCAAAAACGATGTTTCAACGGAAGAATACCCGCTAACACTTCAAGACTCATCGTATGGGTCGACTGCATGCAACCCAAGGCAATACGCAAACAACGATATTGTATTCTTTCTAGTTTCAAAATATGCGTGTTTGCGGCGGAGCGAAAGCAGAAACAACCGTACTCAAGAACTGACAGTATTGTTGTTTGGTATAACCTCAGAAGGTCTCCTGGGTGGGCTCCCCACCAGGTTCCGGTAATCGTACGAAGAAAACTAATCCTCTGTTGGCATTTTCGTGTCAGATACCTAATATGACAAGCCCAGGTGCATTTAGAGTCGAACCAGACCCCGAGATATTTAGCGACTAAAACCTGAGGGATCGTTTTACCCGTTAGTACGAGCTGCAGCTGAGCTGGGTTATGCTTCCTAGAAAAAACGACCAACTCAGTTTTCTCCGGAGAGAATTCGATACCCAGCTTAAGAGCCCATTCAGACAAATTGTCTAAGGTATCTTGCAATGGTCCTTGCAGATCGCTAGCCTCACTACCAGTAATGGATACAACGCTATCGTCTGCAAGTTGCCTTAGCGTGCATGAGTTTGCAAGACATTCATCGATGTCATTGACGTAAAAATTATATAAGAGAGGACTTAAACATGAGCCCTGGGGAAGGCCCATGTAACTAATTCGGGAAGTTGTCGAATCGCCATGTGAGAAATACATATGCTTTTCTGACAACAAGTTGAGCAAAAAGTTATTCAAATTTGGTGAAAGTCCCTGCGAATGAAGTTTCGCGCTTAAAACTTCTACAGAGACAGAGTCAAAAGCCCCCTTAATATCCAAGAACGCAGAAGCCATTTGCTTTTTCCGAGCAAATGCGACTTGAGTTTCAGTAGAAAGCAACGCTAGGCAATCGTTCGTCCCTTTGCCCCGGCGAAAGCCAAATTGAGTATCTGAAAGTAAACCGTTTGTTTCGACCCATTTGTCTAACCGTAAGAGGATCATTTTCTCCATTAATTTCCAGAGGCAAGAGAGCATCGCAATCGGCCTATATGAATTGTGATCAGAGGCAGGTTTCCCGGGTTTCCCAATAGCAATGACTTTTACCTCCCTCCAGTCATGCGGAACAATATTTAGCTCAAGAAACTTGTTGAACAAATTCAACAAGCGTCTTTTTGCAGAGTCGGGTAGATTCTTCAACAGGTTGAATTTTATTCTATCTAACCCTGGAGCCTTATTGTTGCACGACAGGAGAGCCATTGAAAATTCCAACATCGAAAATGGAGGCTCTTCCGTAGTTACTATAAACGCGTCGCGAAAGGTTTTCTGTTCCGGTACAGAGTCCGGACAGACCTTTTTGGCAAAATCGAGTATCCAGCGATCTGAATACTCCTCACTCTCATTCGAAACGTCACGGTTCCGCATGCGCCTGGCGGTATCCCAAAGAGTGCTCATCGCTGTTTCCCTCGACAACGCGTTTACGAACCGCCGCCAGTACCCGCGTTTTTTCGCCTTTACTAAGCTCTTCATCTGCCTGCCCAGTGCCTCGTACTTTCGAAGCAGGTTGACAGTGCCGTACTCCCGGTAGTCCTTATACGCCGCGGACCTTCGCACGTACAGCTCAGAGCACTCTTTGTCCCATCATTTGTTGGGAGGGCGCTGTCTAGTCGTTACCCCGGGTATCGGTTTCGTCTGAGCTTGAGTCGCGGCGTCGATTATCAAGCCAGCTAAGAACGCGTATTCTTCCTCCGGAGGAAGTTCCTCGTGAGTCTCGATAGATTCCGCTATAATAGACTCATAACGCTTCCAATCAATATTACGTGTAAGGTCGTAGGAAATATTGATTGGGTTCGGGGGAGTTGAACCATTAGCAATTGATGTAACGATTGGAAGATGATCACTACCGTGGGGATCGTTGATTACTTTCCACTGGCAATCTAACGCTAGTGATGTCGAGCAGAGGGATAGGTCAAGCACGCTTTCACGTGCTGGAGGATTAGGTACACGTGTCGCTTCCCCAGTATTCAAAAGTGTCATATTGAAGTCGTCGATCAAGTTACAAATTAAAGAAGATCGGTTGTCGTCGTACAGCGACCCCCATAGCGAACAGGGAGAGTTAAAATCTCCCAAAATCATAAAAGGTGCGAGAAGCAATTCTGTTATATCAAGGAGTTGCTTCTGTTCAATCCGCGCGGATGGTGGAATATATAACGAAACAAGGCAAAGGTCTTTTCCATTCAAATTCGTTTGAATGGCAACAACTTCTATATTCGAGATCGAGGGGAGGTCGATTCTGAAAAAAGAATAGCACTTTTTGATCCCTAAAAGTTCCCCTCCACCGTGTGAGTCTCGATCTCGACGAATAATGTTAAAATCGTGGAAATTGAGTTGATCGTTCGAATTGAGAAAGGTTTCACAGAGCGCGAATGCGTCACAATTGTATGTATCCATCAAATGAGAAAATAAATCGAATTTGGGGATGATACTTCTGCAATTCCACTGTAATACAGTGAAAAAATTCCTAACCTCTTTCGCCGTATTAGTCATTGAAAGATATAATAGCTGAAATGAGGGGCCAAGTTGCTGCTAGTTGCTTCAAAAAGGTTTTCACTGTAGGAAGAAGGGCAAGAAGAATATTTTGTAGGGGATCTGGTATGTTGAATGTTTTAAATATCCGGTCCACAATATCAGAAAATTTTATGAACCCTGTTTCTTTTTTATCTTCTGATCGAGAAATGGGTGCACGAGGGGTTTTTGGTGCCCCAGGAAGCGGTGGGTACTCCTGGTTTGATTTGAAATTAAAACCGGGGGGTACTTGCTTCGGTTTATCTTCACCGCTTCCTTTTTGTGTTGTCTTATTGGTCATTCCGCTAGGGGTTATCTTACGACCTTTGCGAGAAAGATTAGGAGAGTTGAGCATTCTCCTCTTCCTAGATCCCTCTGGCAAGGCATAGGAACACCCTTCGACGGGATCGTCAGATGTACCCTCAACAGTTGGCAAGAAGGAAAAGATGTTTCCTGTCAAGGGTGGCTCAGCCCTCTTATGCATTTCTGCAAAAGAGCGCTTTGATCGTTCCTTAAGGGAACGCTTAATTTTTTCCTCGCGCTGTTTGTACGCGGGACATGCCGGAAGGTCATGCCGAGTTCCATCGCAATAAAGACACTTTCCAGTATCCCCACTGCAAGCGTTCTCAGCATGATTGCCTCCGCACTTGCTACAGCGTGCCTTGTTGCAGCAGTAGGTGGCTGTGTGACCTAACTGCTTACAGTTTTGGCAATGCATGACCCGCGGTACGAACAGGCGTACAGGTAGACGAACCCTGTCCAAGCGGACGTAGTTCGGCAGCGCGGATCCGGCGAATGTTACTCGGAAGGAATCCGAAGGGAGGAATTTCTTCTTCCCTTCTTCGATGGATACTGAATGCAATTGCTTGCAATCCAGTATCTTTACACTTTGCATCAAGGGGTTTTTAAAACAGCCAACTCCATGACGCAAAATGTCATCGACAGTGAGATTCCCCTCGGTAACCACACCGTCGATTTCTACATCCTTGGCAGGGATGTACACGCGATACTCTCTCGTGAAGAGCTCGTAGCCAGCAATTTCGTTTGCTTGCTTCAAGCTACTCACGACAACTCGCAGTTTGTTCGGCCTCACCTTCGTAATCTCGGTTACGGCCGAAAAATGTTTTGCCAGGTCTTTGCCAATTTGAATAATATTCAATGGCTTCTTTATGGGCCGGAAAAAAACAACGTAGGGACCGCCAGCGGCATCTGGGTAAGCTTTTACCCGTACTTCCGGTACTCTTGGTACAGGACTTGGCAAAGGGGAGGGCACAGGGGAAGGTAGGGGTGAGCTGATGGGAGAAATTTCAATTTCTTCCCCGTTTGTTTCCACCTCCAGGAAAAGTTGCACCTGCATGTCGTCCATTTTGCGGGAGCGTTACGCTCTACCGCACACAAACGATAAATATTCGAATATGGGGGGGGGGGGTTCAAGTAGTTGATATTAAATTTTAAAAACAATTTTTCAATCTACAATGGATCAAATAAAAAAAAAGACAGTAATACTAATACTAATAACAATAGTAAAAATAATAATAATAATAATTGTAGTAATATAATAATAATAACAATAATAATAATATCAATAATAATATTAAATAACTCGTGTATTGTTATTTTGCGAACTCAAACGGAGATAAACAATTTGCGTCTAATCGAGACGAAAGCAAAACAACGAATGACTAAATTTTAAAGGTAAGTTAGGAAAAAATATTTTTACCATTTTATTACATAGCTATCCCTGAGGACAATGAATCTTGAAGCACTTGAGAATGATGATAATAAAGCTGACAATATTCTTAATGATCTTAGAAATTGAATAATATAATAAAACCTGTTCCCTTTCAGATGACAAGTGAGGTATACATCGGTGATGGCCCAATAACCCAATATTCATTTATTTAATTTATACTATTACTACTATTTAATGTAGATCGTTGGTTGTCGTGTTGGTCGGTCATACTGTTTGTAACATCATAACCATTAAAATTTGAAAAGAAATGAAGGTTTTGTGCCTATGAGAGAAGAGATATAAAATATCTTCACTCTCACGGGTTTTTCCCTTTATCTTTAAATATATGTAGTAAAGGAAAACAAAAAGTCTCTCTTTTCAAGCATAATACATCTCCTGACATTGGTAAGCTATATCTGTAACATCGATTAAATTGTTCTTAGCAGCATGAACCTTTTGTAGCTTCGGAGAGACAAGACATGCGGGTAGAAGTAATAATAACTACAGATTGTTTCAACAGTAGTAATTAATAACAACCACTAAATGTTTAATTTTTCCTACATGAACATTCTTATTAAGTGCTAACAACGCCAGCAGGGTGTACTCATTGGCTTATCCTTTCTACTAACACAAATCCATTCCAGTGATGGCAGAGTTCTCTACATAACTCTTGAGTAAGTGTCGAATTAACAACCCTTTCCCATCCCCCCCAATTGCAAGGACGTGGCCAGGCCAGCTCAGGTCTTATGGAGGTTGGTAGTTCTTCGACATAAGAGATAGATAAACTCAAAATACTATCTGTCAGCAACGGGTAGAGGGAGGCCTTTCTCATAACATAAGATCGGAGTTAGGACCACCTACGATATTGTGCAATATGGTTTATGCTATGCTATGCTATGCTAAAGGCAATGAAATACGTATTTCACGATTCATTTTTCACAAAATTATGACCCAAATAATTGGTAACAGGTATGGCATTCGGTTGCCCTATCCAGAAAATTGATCAAATAAATTGAGTTTATTAAACTATACACACACTTAAGGGATGACACCCCGTTAAGCATACAGACGCGAGGCATACGGACGCGAGGCATAGTACGCTAGGCATAATGGACGGCAGGCATACGGACACGAGGCATATGGACGCGAGGCCGAATGGACGCGAGGCCGAATGGACGCGAGGCCGAATGGACGCGAGGCTGAATGGACGCGAGGCCGAATGGACGCGAGGCCGAATGGACGCGAGGCCGAATGGACGCGAGGCCGAATAGACGCGAGGCCGAATGGACGCGAGGCCGAAAGGACGCGAGGCCGAACGGGCGCGAGGCCGAACGGGCGCGAGGCCGAACGGGCGCGAGGCCGAACGGGCGCGAGGCCGAATAAACGCTAGGACACAAGGCCAAGGGGAAGTGATATGGAATGTGTTATTATCGTCATCATCAACACAGCATTCGATAACATGTATTTCGCTCCAAAGTGTCATTTGAAAAGCAATACACTCGCGGCCTTCGGCCGACTCGCTGTCCGAGCGAATGCTGTCCTTACTCGCTACCGCTCGTTCGGACTTAACTAAGGGAAGAAAACTCTGTTTGAGTAGACCTAGCAAACCAGTAGATCAGTCGTTTGGGTGCGAGAGGCCGCCGCTTCCGACGGCGGGTCGGCGGCCGACTCGGACTGCGGAAACCACGGCGGCTTAGTGCCGCCTCGTTTCCTTGCCCTCGATTATGCGTCTTCGCCGCATGAATTCAAGAAAGGTATTATACCCAACTTAAACTCTTTAGGAATATAATAACACCTGAACTACATAATTGGATATCATGCGATCGTACAACATCGCATTCGGCCTCGCGTCCATTCGGCCTTGCTTCCATTCGGCCTCGCGTCCATTCGGCCTCGCGTCCATTCGGCCTCGCGTCCATTCGGCCTCGCGTCCAATCGGCCTCGCGTCCATTCGGCCTCGCGTCCGTTATGCCTTGTGGCAGTATGCCTCGTATCCATTATGCCTCACATCCATTATGCCTCGCGTCTGTATGCCTAGCATACTATGCCTAACATCCATATGCCTAGCGTCCATATGCCTCGTGTCCCGTCCCCCACTTAGGGTGCCAATCATCGTATGGAAAAAAGTGACCAAAAATTTCAAAAAGAAACCCTATACAAAATGTTCACTTGCTCGAAAAAACACCCTGTGCAAAATTTCAGCTCAATCGGACCTAAAATGGGGTGGCGCAAAGCGATTGAAGTTTGGCCTTTTTGAAAACTGAAAAATCACCCAATTTCGGTTTTCGAGCTTTTTTTTGATGCCAAATGACTTAAAAACGCATGAAACGTCGAGATTTGGTGTCATCTGAAGTTTTTTTTTTGCAAAAATCGACTCGCTGGGACTTAGTCGTTTTTTCAACTGTGGAAGGTCTCTCTAAATAGCCTGTATAATGATATACACTATAACTAGCATCGAATACATTATGTTTCATTAGGTTGGTTCATTTATTCGACATAGGGTGGTTCCTAATATTGTGTAAAATCAAGGTTGCATATTCAATTTCAGGGTGCTTTTTTGCCGCGTGCTGATAGCTCGCTTCACAAGTACAATTTTGACAGACAATGTATGACAAATTTGTAGTCCTTAAGTAGTACTACAAGTTTGTCGAATAGTTCAATTCTCTACTTCTAATGGCTAAAGCGTGAGAGCCCATATTCAGTGCAATATTCAGTCAATATTCGCGGTGAATATTATAATATTCACCGCGAATATTGGCTGATTATCCCAATGAATATGGGCTCTCACACTTTAGGCATAAGAGTTAGAGCATTGCATTATTTGACAAACTTGTAGCTTCACTTAAGGACTGTAAGTTTGTGGTACATCTTGTTTCAAAATTGTACTTGTGGAGCGAGCTACCGGCACGCGACCAATTGAATGGAATTGACACCCTAAAATTGAATATGCAACCTTGTGTAAAATTGATTATAAAATGAAAAAAATCACTTTTCACTGAATAAAAATAGAAAAATTCCAGAAAACATAATATTTGTTATATCATTGTCGTTAGGATGGCAATGTTGAATCGGGAAAAATACCATGTAAAATGGCAAGATATTATAAAACAAATTTACAAAGTGTTTCAAAAAACTACTCTATGCAATAAAAACTATCTCAACCAAAATTAAGATTGTGTCACGCGGAAAATGTTGAATACTTCCATGTCATTTGCAAAATCACACACGGGAGGTACATGGTAGTGGTCCCCGTGGTTCTGTGGTTAGCGATGTCGGTCGGCTAGCTCTCCCACACGGTTGTGATGAACTCTTCGAGCTGGAAATTTTCTCGACTCAGCACTGGGGCACGGTGTATCGTTGTACTTATCCTACAACATGCAAAATGTGCCGAGAACAATATCGATAACGAATTAGCCCCCAGGCTAGCATGCGATATTGTTTTATTGAGGTTCATGGAATTTGAATATTTGATAAATGTTCACGATTCCATTCGATTCTTAAAAGTACATGAAACGGTGGAAACTGATGGAATATGTTTTTTTTTTATTTTGTTTGAAAAATCTACTCTCTAGGACACTTGTACTTGTTCTTTCGAATGTTGTACCAGACAATTTATTCGTTTTATTTACCACAATAATGTCCTTTGCACACTTGATCGAACACACAGTGCTCTAAATTATATAATCGGACAATAGACTGTATCGATATTATTCAGTGATAATGAGAGTATAGTTATCTTAATCAGATACGCAACACAATTGACTCGTTGCTTCTGGGTTTGCGTCGTTTTGACAGTTCGACCATACATTTTCTGTCAAGTTTACATCATCAAAACGTGAACGTGCCCTTGGGCTGAAACTTTGCATAGACGTTTTCATAGGCAAAAGATGCCATTTTGTGCTGTTGGTTTAATTTTTTGAAACACATTTCATTTCTGAAAAGCTATTGAAAAATACTATTTAGGATAGGTATTGATGATTACAAATATTTTTAGAGCCAACACGGTTCGTTTGAGCGGTGTGGCTAGGGTTTGCAATCCCGGGAATGATCTCCCGGGAATTACCTTTTCCCGGGATTCCCGGATCCCGGGAATAGAAATATTGATTCCCGGGATCCTGGGATTCCCGACTTCCTCGAAAAATTTCGTAAGATTTAATATAATTCCCCATAAAATATTGCAAAAAAAATAAATATCGTATAAAAACGCGAAACTTACGTCGTCAAAGTGTATCAATATTTGTCAAGGTGTAAATATTTGCTTGAAATGACGTTCAATATTTGCTTGTCGTGTAATATCAAATAATTTACTTATTTTTTTTGTTTAAAATATTTGCTATCTTATTCAGTAAACTAAAAATTAAGCAAATATTTCCTTCGTCTAATGTCTTTTTTGCTAGTTAGTTCACTACTAAGCGAAAAGTTGCCTGATTTTTTTCTTTTTTCATTGATAAAAATGTTTGAAACCTGTAAATTGATAAAAAAAATAAAAACCTGTAAATCAATGGGACCAGCAATAAATAAATTAATAAAACTCAGGGAGTGTTATCTGGCCCGTGGCCGCGATTTCACATAGAAAAATCATTTTTGCAGGTTAATTACGTAGGCATTCAAATGCTCTAAGACCTGCCTGCCTCCGCACACCGCTTTATCTTCAGCAAACTGAAAGTAGTGGATACTCCAGGATCTTCACCAGCGCTGATTCAGCGAACTTAAGCAAAGTTTAACAGAAGGGAATTACATTATTTAGGCCTAACGGAAAATTGTCAGCGGATCTGAAGCGATTGTTCGACGACATAAAAAACCCTGAAACCTACTCTTCTGCTAACATTTGAGACAAAAATCGATCATGAATTTCTAGTGTGAACTTGAATAAGTTTTGTTTTTCAACTCGTTTTCCATTCGAATTTATAATGAAAATGGGAACGATTATTTGATACCTTTTATTAATAAAATTTATTCAAAATCTCATTTTTGCTTAGAAGGGTCATTCCATACGAAGTGTACATGCCCCTTGGCAAGACCATCACAGATTTTGTTCAAAGTTGGGGAAATTATTCATCTACTGTCTCTTTGAAAAATCCCAATTTTGGTGTCGATTGGAATACCCCCCGCTCTCTAGGACCCCCCTCTTTATTGCAAAGTCGCGCAATTTTTGTCGAAAATCTCTTTTTTCTTTTTTTTACAATTCATAGACGTAAGATGTCCGAAAAATACTGATAGAAGATTTTTGAAGAAAATAAACCAAGGAATCCAGAAAAAATATAAGTTTTGACTGGAAGTGTTGCCATATACATTATTTTTGTATTTGAAAACTTAATTTACATTTTTCGGAAAATGCAGCCATATTTATCTTAAATTTGATAATTTTATCGTGTTTCTTGAAAAACTTCAAATAAGAAACAACTATCATCCCGTGGTAATATGAGCCAATCTCGAGATATAAAATTTAACGAAAAAAGTTGTAAACATCATAATTATTTTATTTTATAATTTATAGACGTAAGCCACCCGGAGAATAGTGATAGATGAATTTTGAAGAAAATAAACTAAGGAATCCAGAAAAAATATTGTTTTTACCTGGAAGTGTAGCCAGATAGATTATTTTTGTATTGTAAAATTAAATTTGCATTTTTCGGCCAATGCAGCTAATTTTATTTTAAATTTGATGATTTCATCGTGTTTCTCAGAAAATTATACATAAGAAGCACTTATCTTACGTAAAAATGTTATATCTCAAGATGAGCCAATCTTGAGATATAACATTTTTACGAAAAATTAATTACGAAATTCAGAACTATTTTCGTGAAAAAGCTATATCTCAAGATTGGCTCATATTACCTCGGGATGATAAGTGTTTTTTTTTTATTCTCGCTTATTTTCCGTCGGTCTATTTCCGCCACTGTTGTGGCCAATCACCGACGCCCAGGGAGGCTACTCCACACCCAGGACCCTAACTCACGACCCGTTTATTAACGGACCGGCGCCAACGACTTTACTTCCTCATGCGATGGAAGGCGTGATCCCAGAGATTTTTCGCCTCAGAAAATCTCCCGGTGTCGGCTAGGATTGAATCTAGACCAGTTGGGTTGGTTGTGAGTGGATCACGCCACCTCACAACCATCGACACCTATGTCGGCGGTGGGATTTGAACCCAGGCGTCGAGCGTGGTTGGCGGAGACGTTACCAACCACGCTAGGCCCCCGCGATATGATAAGTGTTTCTTACGTAAAATTTTCCAAGAAATACGATGAAACCATCAAATTTAAAATAAAATTAGCTGCAATTGCCGAAAAATGCAAATTTAGTTTTAAAATACAAAAATAATCTATCTGGCAACACTTCCAGTTGAAAATATTTTTTTTTGAATTCCTTACTTCATTTTCTTCAAAATTTACCTATCATTATTTTCCGCGTGTCTTACGTCTATAAATTGTAAAAAAAATAATTACGAAGTTTACAGCTTTTTTCGTAAAAATGTTATATCTCGAGATTGGCTCATATTACCTCGGGATGATAGTTGTTTCTTATGTGAAATTTTCCAAGGAACACGATCAAATTTAAGATAAATATGGCTGCATGTGCCGAAAAGTGTAAATTTAGTTTCCAAATACAAAAATAATTTATCTGGCAACACTTCCGGTCAAAACTTATATTTTTTCTGGATTCCTTGGTTTATTTTCTTTAGAAATCATCCATCAGTATTTTTCGGACATCTTACGTCTATGAATTGTGAGAAAAAGAAAAAAGAGATTTTGAACAAAAAATGCGTGACTTTGCAATAAACAGGGGGGTCCCACAGAGCGGGGGGTATTCCAATCGACACCAAATTTGGGATTTTCCAGAGTGACAGTAGATAAATACTTCTCCCAACTTTGAGCAAAATCTGTGATGGTCGTGTCCAAGTTTGTGCTTTTTCGTGGTCACTTCGTATGGAATGACCCTTAGGTTTTCTTTCCATTCCCGGTTCCCGGGAATTCCCGGAAAATGAGATTTTTTATTCCCCTTTCCTGGGAAATCGTTTTCCGGGAATACTGCAACCCTAGGTGTGACGTCTTCGGCCAAGCTGAAGATAATAGTAGTGTCCGTAAAAAAAAAAATAAACACTCTAAAAACAAATTATTAATTTTTTGAAAAAAAAAATTAAAAGAAGTTAAAAATTAATTATCCAAAACAGCCCATTTAAAAAAACTGATTTTTTTTATAAAAACTACGAAAGATTACCTGAACAACGAAACCGGTCATGGAGAAATCAGAAGAAGTTATATTTTTTTTTTCACAGAGTACATTTTTTTATGGAATAACAAAGTTTGCTTTTCATCTAAAGAAGAACGATAATATTTACAACTTTGCCAGATACACTATGTTCGCGAGAGGCGCAACCGCGTGTTGTTTTGATGTTCTCCGATTGGGCTGAAATTTTCAGCGTTTGATTGTCTATTCAAGGTAGGAAGTTTTGCAATATTTCAATTTTTTTCATTGAGGTTAAGTGGGGTAAAAGGGCTCTTTAAAATGATATGTCCAAAAACGTCCAAATACTAAAAACTGCAATAACTCCTGCTAGACTTGATGGATTTTGCATGAAATTGGTGGTATTATTCTACACTAAGAGCACTTCAAAACGCATGGTCACAATATATGGCAAAGAGGTAAATTGACGAAAAAAACGCATTTTTCTTTAAAAAATTTTCAAGTTCCACGGTCATTCTACTCTTCTCAACATCGCTAGAAAAAATATCTGAATATGGCGTTTTGTAGAGCAACTCAAGAGCTTTAATGTCATGTATAAGCCAAGTGTGCCAAATGGGGTAAAACGGCCCTAGAAGGTTTTTTTTGAAAAACCGTCAAAATCACTAAAATCACTATAGTTCCTGCTACACTTAATAGATTTTATTGAAAATTTGGATTAACACTGTACCTTACCAGAACTACCTACTTTACCAGAAGATACGCAATTTGGGGTAAAACGTTCCTTGAAGACTGTTTTTTTTAAAGCCGTTAAAATCACTAAAACGGCAAGAACTTGGGTTAGCCTTGATAGATTTACTGAAAATTTAGATTATTACTCTAAGTCAATACGAACATAAGGGCACGATGACAAAAGTGACAAATAGATTTACATAACGAAAAAAAAATTTCTTGAAAAATACTGGGCGATTTTCGGGGTGCTATTTTCTCTACAGAAAAGGTCCAGAATCCGAAGTTAGCATTTTATAAAACAACTACAGAGCTTCAAAACGTAAAGCAGTGCCACTAAAAACCGCTATCAGAATCGCTGCCGACTGAAAACTAAATAATCAGCGCAGCTGGCACAATGCTTCCGTACCGTCACACAGTACAAAGCGAAGAACGAAGCAAGCAAAGGACGCGGAAATCGCACACACGGCGCACACACGAAAGGATGACTGGCTCGGGATACAGCGCGAATGCTGTTTAAACACAAGAAAAATGAGCCACCACACTAAGGTCCAATGCGCACTTCTAGCGAACACAAGTAAATACTTTCGTATTACTGAGATCATTCACTTCAACTTTTATTTAAGAATTCTTCGTTACAACTTGGAAATAAACACTCGATTGGAAATACACTTCGGTTTTAAAATACACACTCTCGGTTCAGAATACACAATGAGTTCAAAGTACACACTTCGGAATGAAAATACACAATCGGAATGAAAATACACAATGAACAAGCTTGCGCAGAAGCGAGGTATTTATACTGATTTAGCAGCGGCGCAGAAAGTTCTCGTCTCCTCTATCATCTTCCTCCATGCGGTAGAATGAATTAGATTTCTGTTGCAGCGCAGCTGCTCACGTGTTGTGTGCCATTTAGTAGGAGAATATACCAGAAGCGCCATGAAATGTCCATCGGTGTGTTCCTTTATTCGTAAAGTACATTACACGTTGGCGAAGTGAATGGAAAGAGCATCGTCCTGCAGCGATGATGTAAATCGGAGTGAGATGCTCAAAACCTGTTCGCTGCGCGAACATACTCCCCCGCGCAATAAGATGTTTCCTGGTCGAAGCAATCCAAATTTGTGGCATGGTTCTCCTTCTTATACTCGAATAATTTCATCCAACAGAGTTTTTGCTGAATAACAACTACTATAGTGTGTAATGCTGCTCGAAGCTCCGTCATGGTAAGATTAGACTTTCTATGTCATTCGGAGCGGTCCTTAATACGACAGTTGTTACAAAAACGTTGCAAATAGACCAAAACTCATTGTAACTTTCGAAAGGAACTGAACTTTTTGAAAAGTGGGAGATCATCGCAATTCACCAAAGACATGACCAACACTGAGACAGGTTTCATATCAGGCAATTCATTATCAGGAATATCATCGAGAGCTATCGGTTGGTAGTTTCCGAATTTTAGAAATTATGGACCTTCCCACCATAGTTGATTAAGTTTCAATTTCTCTGACAGTTGTCCTCTCGAAACAACATCAGCAGGATTCTCCTTTGAACGTACGTATGACCAAGAGAAATTGTCATTGTTCGAAACAATTTCTTTAACACGTGTCTGATTGAACGATTTAAGCAGTGAGGGTGGCTTTTTCAACCAAGCCATAACTATTTGGCTGTCCAACCAAAGACGGATAACGGAAAAATGCATTTGTAGAGCTGGAAGCACTTTACGGGTTAACCGAGTTAACAGCAACGCGGCACAAAGTTCTTTGCGAGGAATGGTCAGATCTTTCAAAGGTGCGATTTTGGACTTTGAACAAAGTAATCGCGAAGTGCAGTATCCTTCGTCATCGATACTGCGATCATACAAGCATGCCCCATAGGCATGCACCGATGCGTCAGCAAATCCATGAATTTCAATGGTACTGGAACCAGGAACGGAGATAAATCGTGGAATTTCTATTTTGTTAACATGTCGCAAAGCGCTATAAAACTTAGACCACGTTTCGAGAAGCTCTCCTTCCAATGGGCAATCCCATTTCAGCTTAGCCACCCAAGTCTTTTGCATCAACTGCTTCGTAAGCACCACAGTGAGTGACGGAAATCCCAAAGGGTCGAATAATCTAGCAACTATGGAAAAAAAACGCCGTTTTGTTATAGGCTTATCATCCGATATGAGATCAATTCCGAGTAAAAATTTGTCACTCGAAGGGTTCCATATCAGTCCAAGAGTCTTGATAACTTGGTCAGCTGATGTCTGATTGAGATAAACTAGCTTCTCACGTTCGTTATATGGAATACCTATCACTTGCATTCGTTAGCACACCACTTGTGTATTGGAAACTGTCCCTTTGAAAACAGTGAACGGATTTGGCATTGGCTTTCGATGGCTTCTTCTATAGTATCAGCACCAGTTATCAAATCATCAACATAGCAGTCTAGGAGAATAATCCGTGAAGCTAAAGGATACCGTGAACCTACATCTTCACATAACTGTACTAATGATCGGGTTGCCAAGAAAGGGGCTGCTGCTGTACCAATTATCACGGTTTGTAGCTCCAGGACTCGTAGACTTTCACTTGGATTGACACGCCAAAATATGCGTTGAACGGATGTTTGTTCCGGATTTACAAGGATTTGTCTGTACATTTTCGATATATCAGCGGTGAACGCGAATGGAAAGCGGCGGAAATGAAGTAATATAGATATTAAATCATTCTGCACAACGGGCCCAACATCAGTCGATTTAGCTGATGCATCGGAAACTACTCTAAGTTTTGTGCTAGAGCTGGTTGGGCGCAGTACAGCATGGTGAGGTAGATAATATACCAACTTGCCAGGCTGATCAAATTTCTCCTGAATTTCCTTGCAATGGCCGAGAGATTCATACTTATTAATAAATTGGGAGTACAAAGTGCTCAGGATTTTGTTGCAAACGTTTCTCGAGGAAAAAGAAGCGGCGGAGGGCTGACGATCGATTCCTGTCCAACAGGTCAACATTATCACGAAGCGGTAAATCTACTATGAAGCGTCCGGAATCATTTCTACGATAAGTTTTACGGAAGATTTTCTTACATGGATGTTCCTCTGCTTGAGGCAATACGGCATCTTGCAACTCTTCCACTTCCCAAAATCGTTTAATCATTTCGTTTAGGGATTCAATCGATACTGCATTCACTGATTGAGAATTAATAACCGGATCATAAATGTCGTGTACTTCACCAGAGACGACCCAGCCTAATTCTTTTTCACGGAGTTCTGCTAAACCGTGATCGATAACATACTGTCCTGGTTTCATTAACGGAAAGAAGTGTGTAATGCCGATCAGCAAATCTACATCCGAAGGCTTATTAAACGAGGGATCGGCCAAACGCAGCCCAGATGGAATTTTCCAATTCGCTATATCGATGGATCTACACGGCAGATGACTAGTGATTCTGGGAACAACTAGGCACTTCAAGTTTGTTTCATAATCAGTATGTTGCGAGTTCATTTTTACTGTATCAAGTCGATTGACCTTGAAACGAGCATTGCTAACACCAAGGACATCGATATTGACTGATAAACCTTCTAAACCCAACTTGCGGTACATTTCGTGCGAAATCAGATTTGTCTGAGCACCACAGTCCAGAAATGCTCTACAAGGGATAGCTTGACCCTTGCTATCAATCAAATTAACCATAGCTGTTAGCAACAACACATTCGGAAGATGTACCTTTCCAAACGTTTACCGAACATGATGACGAAATCGTCTGACTCTGGGATGACTGGTCGCTCTTTGAGTTTTCAGTAGATTGTATGTTGGGCTTGGGTTGACTCTGTATGCTTGGATTCGAAGACTCGCTCAAAGGTTTTGTACTCTCATTCACATTGGACGTTTCTATATGTAGCAAAGTATGGTGTTGTCTTTTACATTTACTACACGTACTTTTCGAAGGACAATTGGTAACACGGTGCCCACGACGGAGGTAGTTGAAACAAACTCGAGATTCTTTAACTTTGTGTAAACGATCGGAAAGCGCCATGTTGCGAAATTCCATACACTGGAAGTTTAAATGCTCTATGCCGCAAAACTGACAAAGGTTCGATTTTTTGGAAGAGTAGTTGCCGCATTAATCTTTGCGTTAGCAAATTTCGAAAGAGGTTGCGAAGGTTTATCCTGGATTTGTCTTGTAGCTTGCGACCTATCACTTTCACAGCGTTCTAAAACGCGACACTGTTCCTTGAGGAAAGTCATTGTTCCTTTCAAGTCAGGTATATCACCATGTTTAAGGGTTCGTTCCCATGACTTGAGGGTAATAGGATCAAGACAAGAAATCAATAGTTTGTTCACGAACAATGAAGCAGTGCCATCGATTTGCTGGTTCACTATGAGATTCTTTAGTCATCTTTTTTAAATTTAACAGCCCAGAGAGGTGAGAATCGATAATAATACGTTTGTTATCAAAGCGATCCACCAAAATATCCCATGCGTGAGCATAATTATTTTCAACGAGGGTTTTCGAATCAATGATACCTGCAGCTGCACCAACCAACGCTTTATCGAGATGATGTAACTTGATAGCATCAGAATCTGTACATCGACCAATTATATCCGTAAACAGCGCTTTAAAACGAGGCCAGTTTTCATACTTTCCATCAAATGTCGGAATTGGAGCTTGCAACGGTTGTTGCTGAACTACTATTTGAGGAAACTGGCTAGCGCTAGTGGAAGGAATAGGCGCAAATGCAGTCATGGGATTGGATGATTTTGATAAAATTTCAATCAGACATTCCACTCTGATCAGGGCGTCTGTATGAGGGGCTTCAAACTCACTAACCTTTACATTTTGTTCCTCAAGTTTGGCATTAGGAATCGTATTGAGGACTTTTTCATGAATCATATTAAATTCGGTGTAATGGGAATCCAATTTTTTCGAAATTACTTTGAGAACAGGAAGACTCACCTGAGACGTATCTTTCTCTGCACGCTCTATTTGCTTAAGCAATGCGGTAACCTTGGCCTTCACTTGGCCGCGCTGATGAATGAGCGGCTTTGCAGCATCCTTCGTAGATTCGGCTACTTTTTTCTCTGGCGTGTGGGATAACGGCCTCTGGATGTATCTAAACTCATGGAAACGAAACACACTGGTGTTGAATCAGTAGCACTTTCACACTATGTTCGTGTCAATGGTCACAAGAGTTTTTGTTTAATCTTCTCGCGGAAGCACACTTTTCACTCACACGGTAAACGTTCACTGTCCGATTTTCCGGATCCGGTTCGAAGGACCAAATTATGTTGACACCTTCGTCAACACGTAGAGGCGAGTGGGCGAGCGATGCCTCTAAATCCGCTATCAGAATCGCTGCCGACTGAAAACTAAATAATCAGCGCAGCTGGCACAATGCTTCCGTACCGTCACACAGTACAAAGCGAAGAACGAAGCAAGCAAAGGACGCGGAAATCGCACACACGAAAGGATAACTGGCTCGGGATACAGCGCGAATGCTGTTTAAACACAAGAAAAATGAGCCACCACACTAAGGTCCAATGCGCACTTCTAGCGAACACAAATAAATACTTTCGAATTAATGATAAAGCACCGAGATCATTCACTTTAACTTTTAATTAAGAACTCTTCGTTACAACTTGGAAATAAACACTCGATTGGAAATACACTTCGGTTTTAAAATACACACACTCGGTTCAGAATACACAATGAGTTCAAAGTACACACTTCGGAATGAAAATACACAATGAACAAGCTTCGCAGAAGCGCGGTATTTATACTGATTTAGCAGCGGCGCAGAAAGTTCTCGTCTCCTCTATCATCTTCCTCCATGCGGTAGAATGAATTAGATTTCTGTTGCAGCGCAGCCGCTCACGTGTTGTGTTCCATTTAGCAGGAGAATATGCCAGAAGCGCCATGAAATGTCCATCGGTGTGTTCCTTTATTCGTAAAGGACATTACACGTTGGCGTAGTGAATGGAAAGAGCATTGTCCTGCAGCGATGATGTAAATCGGAGTGAGATGCTCAAAACCTGTTCTGCGCGAACACACCCTATGCCGAATAAATGAACCACCCTAATGTAACATGATGAATTCGATGCTAGTTATAGTGTATATCTTTTTTTTTGTTCATCTATAATTTATTTGACACGGCACAAATACAATTTAATGTTTAACGGCGCCAATTATATCTGGTAGCTTACTTCTAAAGTATCTTAATAACTAAAAGCAAATTTTTTATCCTCGCTGCCGACTACGAGCTGAAACTAAATCTAACTTAAAGCTATAATATTTTGCATTAAAAGCACTGGTTTACTGTATGATGGTTTTCATTGCCATAGGTAAGCACATGTTCCGCTGCTGGGCCAAGATATTACGGACTGGCATATTGGGTTGTCTTCCTCGGACCTGAGAGTATCGTGCGGGTCTGATTGCTGTTTCCGGATCCGGGGTCTTAACGTGTTCTTGTCGTTAGGCTGGATGCAGGCGGAAGGGGGTAGGACTAAACTGGGGCGTGGATGGATTTCAGGAAAACGTATATAAGGGACATGTAGGATAGGTCACGGCTTGCCAAGACATCACGAACAGGAACAGCCGACTGCCTACCTTCGGCCTGCAGGGAAGCTATTAATTTAGACCTGGCGTCACGGTGTACAGGGCATGGCCAAACAACGTGCTCTATGTCGTGATAACCTTCACCACAGGCACAGATACCACTTTCCCCGAGCCCAACACGACGGAGATGCGCGTCAAATCTATAGTGATTGTACATAAGCCGGGATATCACGCAAATGAAATCCCGACCTACATCCAACCCCTTGAACCACGGGTTCGTCGACACCTTGGGGATTATGGAATGTAACCACCTTCCCAGTTCCCCTCTGGTCCAAGAATTTTGCCAACTGATGATCGTATTCTGACGTACAAATGAGAAAAATTCATTAAAGGCAATTGGTCTTTCATAAATTCCACCGTTTGCTGCGCCCACCTTAGCCAAAGAGTCCGCTTTCTCATTGCCCGGTATCGAGCAGTGAGAAGGGACCCACGCTAAGGTAATCTGATACGATTTTTCGGATAAAGCACTCAGATGTTCCCGTATTTTTCCCAGGAAATACGGAGAGTGCTTAACATCTTTCATCGATCGGAGAGCCTCAATGGAACTGAGACTGTCCGTAAAGATGAAATAATGGTCCGTAGGAATTTTTTCGATGATCCCTAGGGTGTACTGAATTGCAGCTAATTCTGCGACGTAAACAGAAGCAGGATTATCAAGCTTATGGGAGACGGTTAAATTGTTATTGAAAATACCGAAGCCAGTGGACCCATCAAGAAGTGATCCATCAGTGTAGAACATATTGTCGCAGTTGATGTTTCGATATTTATTGGAAAAAAATTTGGGGATCTGCTGCACGCGTAAATGATCCGGGATTCCACGAGTTTCTTATATCATGGATGTATCGGAAAACACAGTAGAATCAGAAGTATTTGATAAGTCGACACGATTTGGAATGTTCGAAGAAGGGTTAATATTATGGGACATGTGATTGAAATACAATGTCATAAAACGGGTTTGAGAATTAAGTTCGATAAACCTTTCAAAATTTTCAATCACGGGACGGTTCAAGACCTCACATTTGATAAGAATGCGAGAAGACAGGCTCCAGAAGCGTTTTTCAATGGTAGTACTCCAGCTAAGACCTCCAAACTCATCGTATGGGTCGACTGCATGCAACCCAAGGCGATACGCAAACAACGATATTGTATTCGCTCCAGTTTGATCAAATGTGTGTTTGCTGCGGAGCGGAAGCAGAAACACCCGTACTCAAGGACAGACAATATCGTTGTTTGGTAAAGCCTTATAAGGTCTCCTGGGTGGGCTCCCCACCATTGTCCGGTTATTGTACGAAGAAAATTTACTCTTTGCTGACTTTTCTTCACCAAATACCTAACATGGCAACCCCAGGTGCCCTTAGAGTCGAACCAGATACCAAGATACTTATGCACCAAAACCTGAGAGATCGTTTTACCCATTAATTGTGGTTGGAGCTGAGCAGGTTCATGCTTCCTAGAAAAAACTACTATCTCAGTGTTCTCCGGAGAGAATTCGATAACTAGCTGTAGAGCCCAAGCAGACAAATGGTCCAAGGTATCTTGCAATGGTCCTTGCAAATCGGCAGCTTTGGCTCCTGTAACAGAGATTACAATGTCGTCTGCAAGTTGTCTTATCGTGCATGAATTTGCCAGACATTCGTCGATGTCATTTACATAAAAGTTGTAAAGAAGGGAGCTTAAACATGAGCCCTGGGGAAGACCCATGTAGCTAATGCGAAAAGTTGCCAAATCGCCGTGCGTAAAATGCATGTGCTTTTCGGACAGCAAATTGTGCAAAAAATTGTTCAAAATTGGAGAAAATCCTTGTCGGTGAAGTTTACCCGAAAGAATGTCAATAGAAACGGAATAAAAAGCCCCCTTAATGTCCAAGAACGCAGACGCCATTTGTTCTTTGCGAGCATACGCCAGCTGAATATCTGTTGAAAGCAACGCAAGACAATCATTTGTCCCTTTGGCACGACGGAAGCCAAATTGAGTATCTGATAGTAGACCATTTGATTCGACCCAGTGGTCTAAACGACGGAGTATCATTTTTTCCATCCATTTCCGGATACAGGATAGCATTGCAATCGGCCTATAAGAGTTGTGATCAGAAGCTGGTTTCCCTGGTTTTTGGATGGCGATCACCTTCACTTGCCTCCAATCCTGCGGTACAATGTTTTGCTCCAGGAACTTATTGAACAAGTTCAACAAGCGCCTCTTGGCATTGCCGGGTAGATTCTTCAACAAGTTGAATTTGATTCTATCTAACCCAGGTGCGTTATTGTTACAGGACAGGAGGGCAACTGAAAATTCTGCCATCGTAAAAGGTGATTCTATCGCGTCGTGACCCGGAGACGTATCGCGAACAAAGTTTTGCGCAGGAACAGAGTCCGGACATACTTTCCTGGCAAAATCAAATATCCACCTACTTGAAGACTCCTCGCTTTCGTTGACCGTTACGCGATTCCGCATTCTTCGGACTGTGTTCCAAAGAGTGCTCATCGATGTCTCCCTCGTCGTCTCGTTCACGAACCGACGCCAATATCCGCGTTTCTTTGCTTTAGCCAGGCTTTTAAGCTTGGTATTAAGCTCCGAATACTGTATATAGTCGTCGGGTATACCTCCCTTCTGGAAGGCCAAAAACGCGTCGGATCTTTGCGTGTCGACATCGGAGCACTCTTGGTCCCACCACGGAGTGGAAGGCCGTTCTTTAATCGTTACGCCGGGATATTTCTTCGTTTGGGCTTGCAACGCGGCGTCGAGGATTAAGCCCGCGAGGAGGTTGTATTCTTCAAGTGGTGGGTGATGTTGAATCGACTCGACCGCTTTTGAAATCATTTCCTCGTATAACTTCCAATCGACATTCCGTGTGAGGTCATACGGAATGTCAATTGGTCGCATGCGAGTTGAACCGTTAGTAATTGAAATAAGAATAGGCAGATGGTCGCTACCGTGAGGATCGAGGATTACCTTCCATGTGCAATCCAACCGTAGCGACGTCGAACATAAGGATAGATCCAAAGCGCTTGGGCGCGCTGGAGGTTTCGGGATACGTGTCATTTCACCGTTGTTCAAAATAGTCATGTCGAAGTCATCGCAAAGGTTATAGATTAAAGAGGAGCGGTTATCATTGTAGGGGGAACCCCAAGCCACACCACGAGAGTTGAAGTCTCCCAAAATCAAACGTGGCGAGGGAAGAAGTTCTATTAAATCAAAGAGCAACCGTTGCCCAACCTGTGCTCTGGGAGGAATATGATGATGATGATGGTCCCACCTCATACCCCTACATCGGTTTGAGCTGTACGATTTATCAATATGAGATATTTTTAAAAACATGCAATGTAACCAGTTGGCAAACAAATAACGGACTGGTTATTAATTTCAGACATAGTAACCCTTCAAATGAATACAAATAATTAAAAAAAAAAAAATTGACGGATTTCCAATCCAAATCTCATCCAGAACGTTTCCAACCCGAAAATTATCTGGACTTGATTAGGAATTGAACCTAATGTTTAAGAGCGTGCACTAATCAGAATTGGTTCTAGATAACGATCTAGAACTACAAGAGAGATCCAATGATACTATAGTTCTCGATAACGAGCTCTACAGATCACAGGCAAACTCAAGCCTTTTCAGTTTTTGCTCCAAACCCTATTTTAAATTGTGAAAACAGATGAATTGTTAAAAAGAAAGTGAAATAATCTAGAAAATATTACAAGCCAAAAAGCAATTTGTCAACCCGATATGCTTTTTGTTTCCATTTCAGGGGCTTAAACCTGATGTACTCATATCAAGATTGTCTATGTCAGTCTCTGCGCGCGTGACTCAAACATGTGTAGCCGACTCTTTTTTTTTTTACTCTACTATTTAATATTATATAACTATATTCAAACAAAAAATCCATCATCATCAATGAACATAATAACTTAATGTACCAAATAAATAAAAAAAAAATATTACAATTTTACAATCTTCTTTATAAATTTACAAAAAATCTATGCTGTCTACAAAACAGACTTCATGTGTGAAATACAAAGCCGTTTAAACTCTGCCATTGTTGCTGCACGTTTTACTTGCCTGGGCATCGAATTGAAAAAGTTTATTCCTTTGTACAACAGAGAGTTCTGTGATCTTCCAAAAAGAAAATTTGGTGTTCTGGCATCTTCCGCGTTTCTAGTGTTGTACCAGTGCAAATCTCTTCCTCTATCAATCCGGTCACACAAATATCGAGGCAACATATTATTTAAATTTTATATAGAAACACCATTGTCAAAAAATATACTTTTTGCTTCACAGAAAGCCATCGCAATGCGTACAGCATAAAACTCGAGGAAGTGTATCTATTACATTTTAATATTAATCGCATAATTCTATTTTGTAAACGTTGCAATCTCAATATTTGCATATTGTTTGCCAGGAATAAAATGGATGAGCAGAAATCTATATGTGGTGAAATAATTGACTTGTACAACTGAATTTCACTTCTAATAGTCAATTCATCCTTTAACCGGCTCAAGATACCGTATTTTCTGGCCATTTTTTTTATGACATTATCAATGTGAGACTTAAAAGTTAATCTGTCATCAATAATTACTCCAAGATACTTTATTTCATTTACGCGATCAATCGTCTCACCATCAATTTCAATATTTACGTCTAGTCTGGAGTTGGCTGAAGAAATTATCAAGTACTTTGTCTTACTAATGTTTAACTTTATTTGCTTAAATTTTAACCAATTCGCTAGATAATGTAAATCTTGGTTTGGAAGTGCTACAACATCAAGCGGATGCTTCGCTGCAATGAACAGAACAGTGTCATCAGCGAATAAATTAATATCACAGAACCGTAAAACTCGCTTCATGTCATTAATGTAAATAATGAATAAAATGGGCCCTAGAACACTTCCTTGTGGTACACCAAGTGTATTAGCAATGGAATCCGAATCAAAATCGTTTAAACGAGTCTTCTGAGTTCTAGCACACAAATAGCTTTCATACCATTTGTATGCTGTCCCTACGATACCAAAGCGCTCCAATGTTTGTAACAATAAGGACCTAGAAATTGTTTCAAAAGCGCGTTTTAGATCCAAAAACACCGCAAAAATAGTTTCTTTAGCCTCGATTTTTTCTTTCCATTTTGCTAACACCAGATTCAAAGCAGACTCACAAGAGTGACTCTCTCGATAACCTGATTGCTCTGGGATTAGCAAGTTATTACTAATTAAATAATTCATCAGCTCGCCTTTTACAACAAGTTCTAATATTTTCTCTAATGTGTGCAACATGTTAATGGGACGGAACTCTTCGGCTTTATTCGTCCCAGTAATCTTGGGGATAGGAACCACAAGAGATTCCTTCCAAACTTCAGGCACGTGCCCCGTTTGTAATGATTCATTAACAAGGTCCAGCAGGTCGTGTCCAATAACATAAAAGCAATCTTGTATTACTTTTGCGTTGACATTGTCGATACCAGCCGATCTTTCCAAAGAAAAACAAATATCTTTCAACTCTGCAAAAGTAATAGGATGAAAACCATCAAAGCTACAGTTATTATTGATCGGCTGTATTATCTCGTCCGGTTCATTGACCAAATCAATACTTTGATTGATCGATTGAACACTATCAACGAAATAATTGTTGAATTTCTCTGCTATTACTCGCGCTGATTGTTCTCTCAAACCGTCAAATGTTATGGATTGCGGAAAACGATCTTTATTTTTCATTAATGTTTTTAATATTTTCCATAACTCTTTGCTGTTATTTTGATGTTGATCGATCTTCCTCTGTATATATTCACAACGAGCCTTTTTCAAGGCGCGTGAATATAAATTACGTGCGACAGTGTACCTATTCCAATCATTGTTATCGTTACTTCGGCAAAACTGTTTGTACTTTTTATCTCTTTTACGTTTTAAACGTAAAAGATCCAAAGAGTACCAGCTGTTCGATTTATCCGATTCAATGTATTTTTCAAAAACTAGACTACTGGTACACTCTTTCAGCGTATTGGTGAGAACAGCTGCTTTATTATTCAAATCACCAGTTATTGGGAGAAAATCCAAGCTTCTCAAAACAAGCTGAGACAATGCCTGCTTTGAATATCTATTCCAGCACTTAATTTTTACCTTTTCATCACGGTTTCGATCATTCTTTATCAAAATACAAATTGTCTCATGGTCTGAAATTTTACAATCGGCCTCTGTAACAGAATGAACGTTGTCAAAATTGGCAAACACGTGATCAATTAATGTACGCGAATGTCTGGAAATTCTCGTAAATTCTGAAACCGTTTGTGTTAAATTGTAAAAGTTAGCTAACTGCTTCAATTGGTTCGAATTTGGATTATTTAACCAATCAATATTGAAATCACCAGCAATGACATTTAATTTGTTTAAATCAACGAAGTTATCCCACCAGTTATCTAATATCTCTAAAAAACGCTGGTTACTTGAACTAGGGGAGTGATATAAAAGTCCGAAGTTTCCAATCGTCATGCCTCCTTCAACTGAAATTCCAAGGAATCAATTGATTTCAACAGATTCGTTTGATAGAATGTTGAATGTGACTGATTCCTTGGCGTAAATAGCAACCCCACCAGTATGTCTGGAATGCGAAAGGCAAAAAGCAACTTTGTATCCCGGAAAACTATACTGATCAAATGCATCAGCATCTACTATATGAGTTTCGGTTATAAATACTAACATTGGAAGTTTTGTTTCCACAAGATGCTGCAAAGCAACATAATTTGTAGATAAACCAGCAATATTCAGATATAATATTTCTAACTTCCTCTCACATTGCGATTCTTTTAGCTGCTATTAACTAAAAAACATGTTGCTTTTTCTTTTTTCGAACAGTCTCCGATAAACCGGACACTTTGAACTAGAAGCTGGATGTTTAACGTCCAAATTCATTTTCAATTCTTTATTTGACTTTAAACAATTCACGCAGTTAAATTCAGTTGAAGAGCAATCAGATGTCTTGTGTTGCCCGCTACATTTGGAACATGTTTCAGGATTAACACACTCCGTGCTTTTATGGCCAAATTCTCCACATTTAAAACAACGCAAAACATTAATGGCCTCTTGTACAGGACACTTATCCCACCCAATGCTTACTTTTCCAGCACTCATCAAGGCGTTATAAGTATCCTTGTCAACTTCAACAATTACATTATATTTATTATATTTGAAGCGAGTATTTTCGTACTCCGCAATAACTTTTACTTCATTGACGTTGATGTCATTTTGACTTTTCAACAGGTCAATGAAGTCTTCAGAGGAATACCGATCACTCATTCCCACAATTTTCAACTTTGGTTTCGGAATTGTGGAAATAACAGCACTATACTTTTCACCTAGATTGCTCTCTATATCTTTTTTCACAACCTCAACATTATCCCCTGTTGCACACTCAGCAATAATCGAGCCATTCTTTCCGTTCCTAAAATTACTAATTTTGTGTATTTTTGGATCCAATTTTTCTTTCAAAAATAATCTAGTGTTTTCACTAGATTGAGAAGACTCGACTGGTATCAACAATGACCGGCCGAGCCTTACGGTTCTCTTTTCTTTGACTTTTTTTTAAAACGGCCCCAGTTGATCCCGCTAAAACGTTCGCGTAGGTTTGTTTATTGCAACAAAAAACCTCGTCATCGCGTCTCGAATCGTCCACAATCAGTTCATCGCGTGCTAAAAACATTTTCTTACTGGGATTTGAGTCCGATTCAGAGTGAACCGTTCTCTCGTTACGTGCTCTCTTTCTGTTCATTGAGGCTGCATTATTTTCCCGATCTTTAATTTCAAGATAATTTTTGAAATCATTCAGCTTACTGGCAACACTGGTTTCAATGCATACTATACTCTCACGCAGAGAGTCACTGACCGATTTCAAAATCATCTCGATACCACTTGAAATTGCCGTGTTTATCTTTGATTCAATTTTGCTTTGGTTATCGGTAAGCGACTGAGACATAGATGACAATACACCCATAATCTTGGTCAGCGCACCACTCAAAGCATCAATGTTTCCGCCATCATCTTGGGCTGATAGACATGATACACATTTAAACACAATATTATCATTATCATTTACGACTTTCGCTGCTATTTTTGTCAGTGGTGTGCAAACTCTATGGAATTGAGACTTGCATTTACCAACGCAAATAACAGGATCATCACTAATGCGAATGGTATTGCCACATTTCGCACAATCCATTATCCCGATACAAACAAGCAGACGCCGCTGCAGACAAATACGCTGGTTTCGTCCAGCAGCAACGGCAGAGGCTATAGGCAGCGAACAATGAAAAAAACAACAATGAAATTTCAATCAGCAGCCGTAGCACTTTTTAATCTCTAAAAGTACTCCTCCATATGGGGTGTCTCGATCAAGGCGAATAATATTAAAATCATGGAAGTTGATATCAATATTTGAAGTAAGCCAAGTTTCACAAAGGGAAAATGCATCGCATTTGTTTATATTTATTAAAACTTTAAATGAATCCATTTTTGGTAAAATACTTCTACAATTCCACTGTAAGACAGAGATAGAATCCTTCGTATACGCAGATGAATTAGGCATCGAAGGATACAATCGCTGCAAGGAGGGGCCATTGGGCAGTCAACTGCTTCAAAAATGATCTAACTGTTGGGAGGAATGCTGTAAGAAAAATTTTAATTGGATCGGGTACATTGAAAGTTTCAAAAATCCAGTCCACAATGTCAGAAAATTTCACTAATCCAGAGTTTGTTTCATCAACTGGGAGTGCAAAAGGAACAACTGGGGTTTTAGATGTTCCTGGCAGTGCTGGGAACTCCTTCTGGGACTTTAAATTTGCAAGCCCAGGAGGAGTTTGCTTCGGTTTTTCCGCAGCACTGTTTGGTTTGTTTGTAACTTTCATTTCACTTTGGGAAATCTTAGGACCTTTTCGGGGAAGTTTAGGAGAGGAAATATTTTTCCTCTTTCTAGACGCCCCAGGATTGGCATAAGTTGTTCCCGCTGGTGAATCGTCAGAATCGGTTTCATCAGAGGACAACAGATCAAAGGGGTTCGATGTTATGGTAGAAGTGGTCACGGTCTTCTTCAGCATCTCAGCGTAAGATCGCTTTGAACGTTCCTTAAGTGACCGCTTGATTTTATCTCTGCGCTGCATGTACACCGGGCATGTGGAGAGCTCATGCTGATTTTCCCCGCAGTGAATACATTTTTCAGCATTTACACTGCAAGAATCGTCCGCATGAGTTTCTCCACACTTGCTACATCGTGCCTTATTGCAGCAGTAGGCGGCTGTGTGGCCTAGCTGCTTGCAATTGGTGCAATTCATAACACGGGGTACATACAATCGCACAGGCAGACGAACCCGATCGATCGAGACGTGGCTAGGGAGAGCAGATCCGGCAAACGTAACACGAAACGAGTCTGACGGAGTGTACACTTTTGTGCCGTTGACAAGAGACACAAACCGCAATTGCTTGCAATCTATGATCTTTACTTTTACGTCGTGACACAAAGCATTTTTAAAGCAGCCAAAACCGCTTGCCAAGATACACTCGACCGACAGACTCGAATCGGTTATGACACCGTCGATCTCCACGTCTCGTGCGGGTATATAAACGCGATACTCGCGTGTGAAAAGCTCGGAGCGAGCAATAGCGTTGGCCTGTTCCAGGTCGCTGACCACGACACGGAGCTTGTTGGGTCTGACCTTGGAGATTTCGGTCACGGCCTTGTACCCCTCTGTCAGGTCTTTCGAAATCTGCAGGATGTTTAACGGTTTCGATTTCGGTCCTGCTTTTGGCCGGAAGAAAACAGTAAAGCTGCCCTGAGATCCGTCCGGGTAAAGCCTGGGGCGAGGGGGGACTGGAGAATTAACAGAGGAAGGGTTGGCAGGAGGGACAGGGTCGGAGGGGTTCGGGGATGGTGGCACGGGAGGCGAGGGATCTACATCCATCGCGCTAAATCTAGCGCACTAGCGCCGACAGAACACGTACCTTTTTACTTCTCCTTTCAGCAGGGTTGGTTGTCCGAACAGTCGAAGCTGCAGCCGTTACAGCCAGCAGCACCAATACAGCAGCTCCAAACAGCCACCAGCAGCGAGCCGGGTTTGTGATCACACAGCACAGCGACACAACTCGCTGTCAACTGTTGGCTTCTTCTTTTTTTCTCCTTTGTGTTGAGATTCTTGTCCACTGCTGTAGCACAAATCACTTAGCAGCCAAATCGGCTTACGCATCAGCAAACAGCCACGATGCGAAACAGTTGCACAAAGGCGGGCGACCTTGAACCTTCACTCGACCAGGCAAACAATGCCAACACTTGCTCGCGCGTCTTTTGTTTTATATTCTATCGGAGCGATCACCAAACACATCCGATACTGATGCGTGTTCGGCACAGAATGAGTGTATATCATTATACAGGCTATTTCGAGAGACTTGTGATTAATTTCATTAAATAAATTCTAAACATTTTTAACTCAGCCTTCTACAATTGAAAAAACGACGAGTTCCAGAGAATCGATTTTTTCAAAAAAAAAAAATTTCAGATGACACCAATTCTCGAAGTTTCATGCGTTTTTAAGTCATTTGGCATAAAAAAAACGAAAACCGAAATTTCACGTACCCACCCCTGGGTGATTTTTATGTTTTCAAAAAGGCCAAACTTCAATCGCTTTGCGCCACCCCATTTTAAGTCCGATTGAGCTGAAATTTTGCACAGGGTGTCTTTTCGAGAAGGTGAACATTTTGAATAGGTTTTTTTTTAATTCGAGATGACCATTTTGGCTGGCACCCTAGTACACATGCAAGGACATAAGTAAAAATAATGTTTCAAACACACTTTCTACAACTGAAAGCAGGTACCACGGTGCCCCGCTGGACCGTTTTTATAAAAAAAATGTCCGTCAAATCCAAGTATGAGGGTCAATTCCTAAGGCCATTGTAATATTTTTTAATTAAATTTTTTGAGGAGGCCCACTATCACACCCTCATACTAAGGAGCTCACACAGAGAGCCCCCTGCTATGGACTCCTTATGTGTAGTTGACAGAAAATGGAAACAAAATATATATATATATATATATATATATATATATATATATATATATATATATATATATATATATATATATATATATATATATATATATATATATATATATATATATAAATATATATATATATATATATATATATATATATATATATATATATATATATATATATATATATATATATATATATATATATATATATAAATATATATATATATATATATATTTATATAAATATATATATATATATATATATATATATATATATATATATATATGTATATATAAATATATATATATATATATATATATATATATATATATATATATATATATATATATATATATATATATATATATATATATATATATATATATATATATATATATATATATATATATATATATATATATAATAATGAGTTTAAACTTGGTTAATCATAAAAAATATTTTTTAACTACCGTTTTCCTGTTACACTTAGAAATACACTGCCAGAAACGTTGTCTCACTAGTGGGGTCTCGACTGAGAATAACTAAAGGGACCGATCGATAATCGGTCGAACCTAAATCTGCTGACGGGACATTCTCGGTGGCGTTGAACTTCGGTCGTGGTGGTCTGATG
>NC_073695.1:149130396-149160978 GCF_029784165.1 Wyeomyia smithii
TATATATATATATATATATATATATATATATATATATATATTATATATATATATATATATATATATATATATATATATATATATATATATATATATATATATATATATATATATATATATATATATATATATATATATATATATATATATATATATATATATATATATATATATATATATATATATATATATATATATATATATATATATATATATATATATATATATATATATATATATATATATATATATATATATATATATATATATATATATATATATATATATATATATATATATATATATATATATATATATATATATATATATATATATATATATATATATATATATATATATATATATATATATATATATATATATATATATATATATATATATATATATATATATATATATATATATATATATATATATATATATATATATATATATATATATATATATATATATATATATATATATATATATATATATATATATATATATATATATATATATATATATATATATATATATATATATATATATATATATATATATATATATATATATATATATATATATATATATATATATATATATATATATATATATATATATATATATATATATATATATATATATATATATATATATATATATATATATATATATATATATATATATATATATATATATATATATATATATATATATATATATATATATATATATATATATATATATATATATATATATATATATATATATATATATATATATATATATATATATATATATATATATATATATATATATATATATATATATATATATATATATATATATATATATATATATATATATATATATATATATATATATATATATATATATATATATATATATATATATATATATATATATATATATATATATATATATATATATATATATATATATATATATATATATATATATATATATATATATATATATATATATATATATATATATATATATATATATATATATATATATATATATATATATATATATATATATATATATATATATATATATATATATATATATATATATATATATATATATATATATATATATATATATATATATATATATATATATATATATATATATATATATATATATATATATATATATATATATATATATATATATATATATATATATATATATATATATATATATATATATATATATATATATATATATATATATATACTATATATATATATATATATATATATATATATATATATATATATATATATATATATATATATATATATGTATATATATATATATATATATATATATATATATATATATATATATATATATATATATATATATATATATTGGCAGAGCTGTATGCCACCACGGGTAGGTATTTGGCGATTACCGTAGGCCACGGAAGTGCTCACTGCAAGCAAGCAGTCCCGGACCATCAGCGAGAGCTAGCCTAGGTTGTGGTGAGACTCAGGCATTGGGCCGCCGAATTCTCGTAAAAGCCACATTATCCGGAAGCAGCTCTGACGGAGCGAATAGTGCCGCTCCCACCACCCAAATGCACTAATTCGCCCATTGGGATTGATGCCAGTAAGTTCCCAATTACGGTAACTGGTCGCGACGCCATATGATAAGAGTCGGATTTCGTTTTCGTACCTCGATTCTGAGCTGGCACCTGCGCTGAGCTCCCTTAGTAAGGTCGTTTGACAACGGCTTGAAACGGCGAGACAACAACCGGTGCAGGGGTCTCCGTCCCGTAAAACCTGGCAGGCCTTCCAGTACGTTCCAAACTCATTGCCCGGTGGGAACCGGGCAGGAGTGGGATCAGATGTCCTTTCCTGACTTGCGCCGGTCGGGGGTGTCATCGAGAAGGCAAAAAATCGTCCAAAGATGGAAAAGAAGGCGCGAAGCAGGGGTGATGCCCTTATACTCAAGACGGATGGGTCCAAGTACTCCGAAGTCTTGAAGAAAATGAGAGGCGAAACCCAGCTCAAGGATCTGGGAGCGGATGTGCGGACCATCCGTCGTTCTTGCACTGGCGAGAAGATCCTTGAGCTCCGTAAGGATGCTAAAAACAATACTAACTAAACTAAAAATAATACTAACAAACACAAAATCCGTGACATGAACACCCCAAAATTAATCTAATTCAATTTCTCTTCACGATTCCAGCGTTCTCTCAACCACTCTATTCACACCAAATGAAGCAATATTCAACCACACAAACCAAACTGACCCGCAGGAGCTATCAGAGGCAGCTAAAGAAATATTTTTCAAAGTCAATGGTCGATATTCGACCATAGGTCATTTGGCGCGATTCTGCTCATATACAAAATTTCACGCCGATTGGTTCAGTAATTTCCAAGCCTATATGGATCAGGCAGACAGACGTTTGTATATTTATATTTTTTTTTTCTTCACAAATCATTTATTTGACACGGCACAAATACAATTCAATGTTTAACGGCGCCAATTATATCGGATGACTTAAAATCTATAAGAAAATTTTTTATCCTCGCTGCCGACTACGAGCTGAAATTAAGTCTATCTTAAAACTAGCATGTATTATTCAATCAGTGTTTTATAGTCTGATGATCATCGAATGAATATGCAGCATGTATGGATTTGTTCTGCTAAGCCACGATGTCATGAGCTGGGACAGGGGCTTGTAATCCTCGGGTTCTGAGGGTATTGTGTGGTGTCTAGTTGCTGGTTTAGGTTCGTTGTTGTTGTTCGCTGGTGTTCAAATGGCCATATGGTGTGTGCCGCTGAGCCAAGATATCAAGAAAGGCCTCGGGTTGTCCTGGCGAGTTCGTGTGGGGTTCAATTTGCTGGTTCCAAAATCGAGCTCTAAGACGTGATCTTGCCGTTTTGATGAATATGGGTGGAAAGGAATGGGACTAGACTTGGGCATGGATGGATTTCAGGAAAATGTATATAAGGGACATGTAGGGTAGGTCGCGACTCGCCAAGACATCACGAACAGGGACAGCTGGTTCTCTACCCTCGGCCCGGAGGGAAGCTATTAATTTAGACCTGGCGTCACGGTGTACAGGGCATGACCAAACAACGTGCTCTATGTCGTGATAACCTTCACCACAGGCACAGATACCACTTTCTCCGAGCCCAATACGACGGAGGTGCGCATAAAATCTATAGTGATTGGACATAAGCCGAGACATCACGCAAATGAAATCTCGACCTACATCCAACCCCTTGAACCACGGATTCGTCGATACCTTGGGTATAATGGAATGTAACCACCTTCCCAGTTCCCCTCTGGTCCAAGAATTTTGCCAACTGATGATCGTGTTCTGACGTACAAATGCGAAAAATTCATTAAAAGCAATTGGTCTTTCATAAATATCACCGTTTGTTGCGCCCACCTTAGCCAAAGAGTCCGCTTTCTCATTGCCCGGTATCGAGCAGTGAGAAGGGACCCACGCTAAGGTAATCTGAGTAGATTTTTCGGATAAAGCACTCAGATGTTCCCGTATTTTCCCCAGGAAATACGGAGAGTGCTTAACATCTTTCATCGATCGGAGAGCCTCAATGGAACTGAGACTGTCCGTAAAGATGAAATAATGGTCCGTGGGCATTTTTTAATAAAATAATCCCTAGGGTATACTGAATAGCAGCTAATTCTGCGACGTAAACAGAAGCAGGATTATCGAGCTTATGGGAGACGGTTAAATTGTTATTGAAGATACCGAAGCCAGTGGACCCATCAAGAAGTGATCCGTCAGTGTAGAACATATTGTCGCAGTTGATGTTTCGATATTTATTGGAAAAAATTTTGGGGATCTGGTGCACGCGTAAATGATCCGGGATTCCACGAGTTTCTTCTATCATGGATGTATCGAAAAACACAGTAGAATCAGAAGTATTCGATAAGTTAACACGATTTGGAATATTCAAAGAAGAGTTAATATTTTGGGACATGTGATTGAAATACAATGTCATAAAACGGGTTTGAGAATTAAGTTCGATTAACCTTTCAAAATTTTCAATCACAGGACGGTTCAAGACCTCACATTTGATAAGAATACGAGAAGACAGGCTCCAGAAGCGGGTTTTCAACGGTATAACTCCGGCTAAGACCTCCAAACTCATCGTATGGGTCGATTGCATGCAACCTAAGGCGATACGCAAACAACGATATTGTATTCGCTCCAGTTTGATCAAATGTGTGTTTGCTGCGGAGCAGAAGCAGAAACACCCGTACTCAATTACAGACAATATCGTTGTTCGGTAAAGCCTTATAAGGTCTCCTGGTGGGCTCCCCACCATGATCCGGTTATTGTACGAAGAAAATTTACTCTTTGCTGACTTTTCTTCATCAAATACCTAACATGGCAACCCCAGGTGCCTTTAGAGTCGAACCAGATACCAAGATACTTATGCATCAAAACCTGAGAGATCGTTTTACCCATTAATTGTGGTTGGAGCTGAGCAGGTTCATGCTTCCTAGAAAAAACTACTATCTCAGTCTTTTCCGGAGAGAATTCGATACCTAGCTGTAGAGCCCAAGCAGACAAATTGTCCAAGGTATCTTGCAATGGTCCTTGCAAATCGGCAGCTTTGGCTCCTGTAACAGAGACCACGCTGTCGTCGGCAAGTTGTCTTATCGTGCATGAATTTGCCAGACATTCGTCGATGTCATTTACATAAAATTTTTAAAGAAGGGGGCTTAAACATGAGCCCTGGGGAAGACCCATGTAGCTAATTCGAAAAGCTTTTCGGACAACAAATTGTGCAAAAAATTGTTCAAAATTGGAGAAAATCCTTGTCGGTGAAGTTTACCCGAAAGAATGTCAATAGAAACGAAATCAAAAGCCCCCTTAATGTCCAAGAACGCAGACGCCATTTGTTCTTTGCGAGCATACGCCAGCTGAATATCTGTTGAAAGCAACGCAAGACAATCATTCGTCCCTTTGGCTCGGCGGAAGCCAAACTGAGTATCTGATAGTAGACCATTTGATTCGACCCAATGGTCTAAACGACGGAGTATCATTTTTTCCATCCATTTCCGGATACAGGATAGCATTGCAATCGGCCTATAAGAGTTGTGATCAGAAGCTGGTTTCCCCGGTTTTTGGATGGCGATCACCTTCACTTGCCTCCAATCCTGCGGTACATTGTTTTGCTCCAGGAACTTATTGAACAAGTTCAACAAGCGCCTCTTGGCATTGCCGGGTAGATTCTTCAACAAGTTGAATTTGATTCTATCTAACCCAAGCGCGTTATTGTTACAGGACAGGAGGGCAACTGAAAATTCTGCCATCGTAAAAGGTGATTCTATCGCGTCGTGGCCCGGAGACGTATCGCGAACAAAGTTTTGCGCAGGAACAGAGTCCGGACATACTTTCCTGGCAAAATCAAATATCCACCTACTTGAAGACTCCTCGCTTTCGTTGACCGTTACGCGATTCCGCATTCTTCGGGCTGTGTTCCAAAGAGTGCTCATCGATGTCTCCCTCGACGTCTCGTTCACGAACCGACGCCAATATCCGCGTTTCTTTGCTTTAGCCAAGCTTTTAAGATTGGTATCAAGCTCCGAATACCGTATATAGTCGTCGGGTATACCTCCCTTCTGGAAGGCCAAAAACGCGTCGGATCTTTGCGTGTAGACATCGGAGCACTCTTTGTTCCACCACGGAGTTGGAGGCCGCTCTTTGATCGTTACGCCGGGATATTTCTTCGTTTGGGCTTGCAACGCGGCGTCGAGGATTAAGCCCGCGAGGAGGTTGTATTCTTCAAGTGGTGGGTGATGTTGAATCGACTCGACCGCTTTTGAAATCATTTCCTCGTATAACTTCCAATCGACATTCCGTGTGAGGTCATACGGAATGTCAATTGGTCGCATGCGAGTTGAACCGTTAGTAATTGAAATAAGAATAGGCAGATGGTCGCTACCGTGAGGATCGAGGATTACCTTCCATGTGCAATCCAACCGTAGCGACGTCGAACATAAGGATAGATCCAAAGCGCTTGGGCGCGCTGGAGGTTTCGGGATACGTGTCATTTCACCGTTGTTCAAAATAGTCATGTCGAAGTCATCGCAAAGGTTATAGATTAAAGAGGAGCGGTTATCATTGTAAGGGGATCCCCAACCATGAGAGTTGAAGTCTCCCAAAATCGAACGTGGCGAGTGGAGAAGTTCTATTAAATCAAAGAGCATTCGTTGCCCAACCTGTGCTCTGGGAGGAATATATATTGAGGCAATACAAAGCTCTTTACCTTGTATTGTCATTTGACATGCGACAACTTCGATGCCTGGAATCGAGGGGAGGTTAATACGATAGAAAGAATACCACTTTTTAATCCCTAGAAATACTCTTCCATATGGGGTGTCTCGATCAAGGCGAATAATATTAAAATCATGGAAGTTAAGATCAATATTTGAAGTAAGCCAAGTTTCACAAAGGGATAATGCATCGCATTTGTTTTTATTTATCAAAACTTTAAATGAATCAATTTTTGGTAAAATACTTCTACAATTCCACTGTAAGACAGAGATAGGATCCTTCATATACGCAGATGAATTAGGCATCGAAGGATACAATCGCAGTGGGGAGGGGCCATTGGGCAGTCAACTGCTTCAAAAATGATCTAACTGTTGGGAGAAGTACTGTGAGGAAATTTTTAATTGGATCAGGTATATTGAAGTTTTCAAAAATCCAGTCCACGATGTTAGAAAAATTCACCAATCCAGAGTTTATTTGATTAACTGGGTGTGCAAAGGGAGCAACTTGGGTTTTAGATGTTCCAGGAAGTGCTGGGAACTCCTTCTGGGACTTTAAATTTGCAAGCCCAGGAGGAGTTTGCTTCGGCTTTTCCGCAGCACTTTTAGATTTGTTCGTATTATTCATTCCATCTTGAGAAACCTTAGGTCCTTTCCTGGGAAGCTTAGGAGAGGAAAGATTTTTCCTCTTTCTAGTCTCCCCAAGACAGGCAAAAGAAGTTCCCTCTAGTGGTTCGTCAGAGTCGGTTTCATCTGAAGACAACAGATCAAAGGGGTTCGATGTTATGTTAGAAGTGGTCACGGTCTTCTTAAGAATCTCAGCGTAAGAACGCTTTGAGCGCTCCTTAAGAGACCGTTTAATTTTATCTCTGCGTTGCATGTACACCGGGCATGCGGGAAGCTCATGCAGATTTTCCCCGCAGTGAATACACTTTTCAGCGCTTACACTGCAAGAATCTTCCGCGTGAGTCTCCCCACACTTGCCACACCGTGCCTTATTGCAGCAGTAGGCAGCTGTATGGCCTAACTGCTTGCAATTGATGCAATTCATAACACGGGGCACATACAAACGCACAGGCAGACGAACCTGGTTGATATAAACGTGGCTAGGGAGTGCAGATCCGGCAAACGTAACGCGAAACGAGTCTGACGGAGTGTATACTTTTTTACCGGAGACGAGCGGCGACAGGGACCGTAGTTGCTTAACATCCAATACTTTCGCCTCGGTAGTGGATTTTTTGAAGTAACCGACGCCGCTTCCCAGAATACACTCAACAGTCAGACTCGATATATATTACACCGTCGAATTTTTAATATGTATATAAATATAAATATATATATATATATATATATATATATATATATATATATATATATATATATATATATATATATATATATATATATATATATATATATATATATATATATATATATATAGATATATATTCATATATATATATATATATATATATATATATATATATATATATATATATATATATATATATATATATATATATATATATATATATATTCCGATACGGAATGTAGCACCAACGGGTTCGAAGTCTGTTGAAATCACAGGTATAGAACCCCCTTCGGTTACCGTAGGAGGAAAAAGCGCCAAAGTAGCACGAAGCGCCAGGGAATAGAGGATAAAAAACGACTTCAGAAAGCCAAGAAGGCGCGGAGCAGGGGTGACGCCCTCATACTCAAAACAGACGGGTCCAAGTACTCCGAAGTCTTGAAAAAAATGAGACGTTAAACCCAGCTCAAGGATCTGGGAGCTGATGTGTGGACCGGCGAGGTGATCCTTGAGTTTCGAAAGGATGCTAGGAGCAAGGGCGCCTCCTACAAGGTGGTTATCGAGAAGGTCCTCGGAGAGGGTGTGCAAATTCGGGCACTCACCTCAGAGATGACTCTCCAGATTAAAAACTTGGATGAAATCACCGAGAGGTGCGATATTGCACAGGCCCTCAAGGATAAGTGCGGAGTGGAAGTGGCCATCGAGGCAATTCGCCTCCGTAAGGGTCCAGCGGGAACCCAGGTGGCCACTTTCCGGCTTGCATCGGCCGATGCAAACCTGGCCCTGATAACAGCCAAACCCAAGGTTGGCTGGTCAGTATGTCCCCTGGGCATACTTCAGCAACCGGACGTTTGCTCAGGTGTTTCGAGGGAGGACACAAGTCGTGGACCTTCAAGGGGCCCGATAGGAGCCAGTTATGTAGGCGTTGTGGTGGTACTGGCCATAAAGCTAAAGACTGCGAGGAGCCTCCCAAGTGCCTGGTATGTACTGGAAAACGGGACGCCAAACACTTTATGGGAGGCCCACGGTGCCCAGCCGGTAAGGCGGCCACGAAACCACGGGCGTGAGGGTGACACAATTGAACCTGCACCATTGCTATGCGGCACAGCAGCTGCTATACCAAGCACCGTCTGAGTCGCGGTCGGACATCGCAATCGTATCGAACCCCTACTGCATTCCTCCCGGAAACGGTAATTGGGTTGCGGATAAGTACAGTATGGCGGCCATATGCACGACCAGCAAATTCCCGGTTCAGGAGGTTGTGTCAACCTCAAATGAAGGATACGCGGTTGCCAAGGTTGACGGAGTGTTCTGCTGCAGTTGTTATGCTCCGCCACGTTAGTCTATCGAAAGGGAGGCTGTCGGGACTAACACCCATAGTAGTGGCGGGCGACTTCAACGCTTGGGCTGTTGAGTGGGGAAGCCGCCGCACCAACCGGAGTGGTCAGATCTTGTTGGAAGCTTTGGCAAAGCTCAACCTATATCTAGCCATCGTTGGAACCAAGTGTACATTCAGCAGAAATGGTGCGGAGTTGATCATCGACGTGACGTTCTCCAGCCTAGGACTGATCGTGAACTGGAGGGTAGACGATGGCTACACCTATAGTGACCACTATTCAGTCTGCTATAGCGTAGTCTATAACGCGAGGCGGCAGGCGACGGGTAGAGCCAATACTCCGACCGTCCGCGGGTGGAAGACATCGCATTTCGATGCCGAGGTATTCGTAGAGGCAATTGTAGAGTTGTGATGAAACAAACTCAGCAATGTGTATATGCTGTAAGAAAAATTGAGTGAGTAACGCTAACTGTGTATGTGGAGAGTTTTGGTGGTACTAGAATAACGAGGTGGTGGCAATAAGCACAGAAGTGTTCAGGGGAGTTAAAAGCGAATATCGAGGGTGAACGGTCGCGAGTCCTGATTAGACGAAGCAAGCCGGTAACGAGAAAACCTACAATTTGGCGCAGTCGGTAGGATCAATGGTAAGTTTTCTTTTTTTTTCTTAAGCAAAACATTTTCTGGCTCATGAAATAGTTGTCTGACGATGAAAATCATAGTTGCATAAAGCTAAAAAAAAAAGGAAAATCCGCATTACCGAAAGAGGAAAAAATACAAATGGCGTATTTTTGCAAGCAAAGTTGGCATGAAAGATGGCGGATCTGCTTGAAGCGGAGCGACGATGTAAGATACTGACGAGTTCAATTGAATGCCAAATTTTTGAATTGAAACGAAGTGGTTTCAAACGAAGTGGATTTATATGAAGTAGATTTATATGAAGTGGATTTATATGAAGTGAATTTACCTGATGTGGATAAAAAAAAAAAACGAAGTGGATGATATAGATGTGGATGAAAAGCAGATTAATTTGAAGGTGGTTCAAATAAGACGGGTCGAATGCGAAATTCAAAAAAAAAATTGAAAAAAATTCTGAAATGAAGAAGTTTTTTTTATTAATTGTTTTTCTTCTATTTGCAATCGTTTTAGGTGAATGGCGATGGAGGACAACGTTGGGCGTTGGCAGCGTTCAACGCTACATTGGATGCACAAGATCTAAGAAGAGAGTGGGAGGAATGGCACAGATCCTTCGAGCTATTAATTGAAATGAAGAACATTCAATCCCAACACGAGAGGTTGGTCACAATGTTGACATACGGTGGCAGAGGATTGCAACGTATCTTTTATAACCTGAAACCTGTCCCAGAGGAAGTTAATTTTGAACCAGTGAAAATACCTTTGATGCCACCAGAGTTCCCGGAATATGACAATGCGATCAAGAGACTCAACAAATTTTTTGTGGGCAAACGAAATGATCGTGTGGAACTCGAAGTTTTTCGTTCCTTGAAGCAAACGGGAGACGAATCGTTCAACCAATTCGTGCTCAGATTGCGTGCACAAGCAGCCCGATGCGAGTTTGGAGAACATGAAGAAAAGAAAATTCTGCATCAAATTACGATGGGTGCCCGAGATGAGCGAGTTCGGGATAAAGGTCTGGAGAGTGTCATGGACCTTGATGATTTGACCGGATATGCGATTAATAGAGAGATTCTGATGCAGCAGAGGTAGAAGACTAGATCGTTCAAACAAGAGGAAACAATAGCATCAGTGAAACAAAAATGGTCTCGTCGACAACCAACTGACAATCGTAATACAAACGGATTTGTATTCAATAAAATACAAGCGAGGAATCCCCGATCAATGAACCGTCAAAATTTCCCGAATAATTTGAAGTATGGAGAACGGGCAGCAGGCAACCGCTCGAATATTGAATGTATCCGCTGTGGATCGTGGAAGCACGATGGCAATTATTCTCGTTGCCCAGCTCTGGGATCAAGATGTCATCAATGCGGTCAAACTGGCCATTTCGCTCGGAAATGTAAGAATGCTGTACAACGTAGAACTGCTTGGAAACGTCCATCGCGAGAGACTAATGCTGTATCGGACACAGATGATTGGAAGGATGAAATGCCGCGCCGCCCAAAACCGGAGGATATTTCAGAGGTAGAATAACCTGTTTGTTGCTCTAACCCAATTACTATTAATAAGTTACCCATTGATGTTTCAAATATAAAAAAAAAATAATAAAGAATTAGTTATCTTAAGTCTGATGATCCCATTCTTTCTGATTTTGTTTTATGATACGACAGGTTAACAAAGTAAACCCGGAATTAAAGGATGGATTGATTTTGTGCATGGTCGATAATTTGCCAATTGAGTTTTTAATTGATTCGGGCTCAGCGATTAACACTGTTACTGAGGACATTTGGCAAAAGCTTGTTGAAGTAGAAGCTAAAGTTTACAATATCAAGTCGCATTGCGACCGCAACTTCACTGCATATGCAAGCAGTGGCTCCTTATGCGTCCGAGCTAGTTTCGAAGCCAACATAACGGTGAACTCGTCAAAACCACAAAGCTACGCCGAGTTCTTCGTGATAAAAGGAGCGACCAAATCGTTATTAAGTAAAAGAACCTCTGAAGAACTTCGAGTGCTGAAAGTAGGGCTTGACGTTAACCACATTGAAACCGAAGTGGACCCCTTCCCGAAGTTTCCGAATGTACAAGTAAAACTATCCATTGACAAAAGCGTTACACCAAGGCTAATCTCCTATTTGAGAGTCCCAGTAGCAATGGAGAAAAAAGTTGACGATAAAATTCTGGAAATGCTGCGCACGGATGTAATCGAGAAAGTTAAAGGACCACCGGAATGGATTTCACCGATGGTGGTTGTCCCGAAAGGCAAGGACGATGTTCGTCTATGCATCAACATGAAGTATCCAAATGCAGCCATTCAACGTGAGCATTACCCGTTGCCGGTAATTGATACTTTTCTGAACAAATTGAGGGGATCGAAATTCTTTTCAAGACTGGATATAACATCCGCCTTCCACCACATCGAATTACACCCCGAGTCAAGAGGTGTAACCACGTTCATGACATCGAGAGGACTGATGCAATTCAAGAGACTGAATTTCGGAATAACCTGCGCACCCGAGATTTTCCAGCGCGTCATGACAGATATGCTGGCAGGTATAGACGGTGTTATAATTTACATCGATGATGTTGTAGTGGCGGGCAAGACTCTGGAAGAGCACGACGAACGACTGCAGACCGTGCTATCGGTTTTGGAGCGTAACAATGCCTTACTAAACCAGAGCAAGTGTGTTTTCCGTGTACAAGAACTTGAAATGCTGGGTTTCAAGGTAAATGCGGAAGGTATCTGCCCCTCAGATGAGAAGACTCTAGCAATCAAGAACTTTCGGAAGCCAGAAACTAGGGAAGAAGCCCGCAGTTTCCTGGGACTGATCAATTTTGTCGGTCATTTCATCCCACGGCTATCAACAAGAACTGAGCCTCTGAGACAGTTTATCCGGGGTGAGGTTGATGTATTTGGAAAAGACCAAGAGAAAGCTTTTGGAGACTTACGAATGGAATTAGTGAACAATGTGCGGAGACTGGGTTTCTTCGATCCTGCTGACTGCACAGAACTCTATGTCGACGCCTCTCCTGTTGGACTCGGGGCGGTGCTTGTCCAGAGGGATGGTAACGAAACGGCACGAATTGTTGGCTTTGCTTCGAAGGGCTTAACTCCTTCAGAAAGAGCCTATCCACAAACCCAGCGTGAAGCACTCGCTGTCGTATGGGCGGTTGAAAAATTTTATTTTTATTTGTTGGGTTGCACTTTACGATCTTTACTGACCACAAAACCCTGGAGTATATATACGGAGGGAAGCATCAGACGGGACGTCGGGCTTGTTCAAGAGCAGAAAGTTGGGCCCTACGGTTGCAACCATATGATTTTGAAATGAAATATCTCCCTGGAACCTCAAACATCTCGGATATATTGTCACGGCTCATCACCCAGCAAGACCCAGCATTTGATGACACTACTGACCATTTTTTATTTGCAGTGGGAGAAGGGCCAACAGCAATATCGCTGGCTGAGATCAAATCTGAAACCGGCAAAGATGAAACTCTCTTAGCCGTTATCAAAGCACTGCGTTCTGATGAATGGCCTGTGGAATTATACCGTTATCAAGCTTTTAGAAGGGAACTAGGAATCATTGACGGAATGGTGATTCGGGATGAAAGACTTGTTCTACCAGTGAAGCTCAGAGCAAGAGCGCTTGAAATAGCTCATAGAGGTCACCCAGGAGTGGTTTCTATGCGCCGCAGCCTTAGAGAACGAGTGTGGTGGCCATGCATGGATAACGATGTCACAAAGAAAATCCAGCAATGCCACGGATGCGCAGTAGTCAGTAGACAAAATCCACCAGAGCCAATGATGCGGAAAGAAATGCCAGAACGAGCATGGCAGCAAATCGCAATTGATTTCTTTTCAGCTAAGGAGTGCGCCACATTCTTAGTAATTGTTGATTATTATAGTCGATTTCTAAAAGTAATTGAGATGAAGGGAACAACTGCATCAAAAACAATAGAGGCACTCGAAAGCGTATTTATTGAACAAACCTATCCCGAGTCAATCCGCAGCGACAACGGCCCACCATTTACGAGCGATGAGTTTAACAACTACTGTTTGAGTAAGAACATAAGGCTCATTCATACTATTCCTTACTGGCCGCAGATGAATGGAATGGTGGAGCGACAAAATCAAGGGATTTTGAGAGCTTTGCGGATCGCCAAGGCAACTGGAGAAGATTGGCGCAAAGCTGTTCAGGAGTATGTCTATAGGTACAATATTACCCCGCATTCTGTTACAGAAAAAGCTCCAATGGAATTACTAACAGGACGTCCGGTGAAAGACCTACTTCCATCGTTAAGAACAGAACCAGGATCCCACCGTGATGAAAGTGTACGCGAGTCCGACGCTATCAAGAAAATCAAGGGAGGTTGTATGCAGACAAACAGCGACAGGCAAAACCATCGAATATTGAAGTTGGCGACTCCGTTATGCTGAAAAACTATGAATGTGGAAAATTAGAAACAGCATTTCGGTTGGAGCGCTTCACAGTTGTTAAACGTTCTGGAAGTGATGTGATTGTTGAGAATGAAGAGGGTTTACGGTATCGCAGATGTGTCACTCATTTGAGAAAATGGCCTGAAACAGCAGAGCGAGCTTTGGATCCGGCAGAACCTGAGAGTATTGTACCCGAAGAAGCTAATTCCTCAACTACAAAAGAAATAAAACAAACGAAGCGTAATCTTGACGCAACAGGAGCAGAGGAATCTTCATCTAAGCGTCCAACTAGAACAGTAAAAATTCCAGCTCGTTATAATTCATAGGCTTCCTAGCCTTTTTTTTAAAACTAACTAATCAGCGATTTACGTTCTTTGAAAAAAAAATGTTTTTTTTCTCTACAAATTACTAATTCTTTGAAAGAAAACAATTCCAAAACCTTGGAGACTTATTTTCCTTTTGCTGAACTGGACAACAATAGCAACAATAGTTCGTAATATCCCTGATGTTCTTTTCCAGTCACTACATTGTTCTACTCTGCATTTTTGCCATACAGAGATTTGGCTAACCTAAAACAAATTTTATACTCAGGGTCAAAAGAATGCTAATGAGGTTGCACGAAGGGAGGGAACAGGCTCTCACCAAGCTGTCGTTGCAGCCAAAGCGATCGTCATCTTCGGCAAGGTGATGAAAAGCCATTATCTTCGATCGGAGGATTTATGCAAATGTCCGGATATATATCAGTTGTAATTTCCAGCTTTCTTCGATTCACATACTTGTTAATTCAGTCGGAATTGACGGGATACTTGAAGCCAAGTTAAAATCAACACCAGTAATAATTTAACACGGCGGCAACTAGGAAATAAGTTCCTTCCAATCACCGCCTCCTTTTAAGAATAAACCCAGATCGAAAATTACCATGAACATAATAAACAAGAACCCTACAAAAAAGGAACCAATTGACCACGACGTATACATAATACAAATACCTTCCGAATGTAATTAATGCTGGCTGCATAAGCAAATATCTTAGCACTGCTGTTGCCCAGTTCAAAGAAAAATTACCTAAAAGTGTAACAAACAAAAAAAACCTAGTTAGTGATAAGCATACTTACTGCTAAGAAAAAAATAAAAGCATGCAAGCCGTTTCGAGTCCGATCTTTTCATAAACTTCAAACGGATCAGAGATGCCAGATGTTTTTGAAAATGTCTGCAACTGCTCGAAAAAAAAAACCGGAAAAATGTGCTCGAAATCTGAAAAAATCTACCCGTGATCCGAAAAAAAAAATTCGCTGACGCGGGCAAAAGTCTGTAAAAATCTGCACACATTTTAAGAAAATCTGCGCAAATATAAGAAGACTCTCTGAAAGAATCTGGAAAAACCGTGGAAAAACTGCAAATATCTGCAAATAAATAAATATCTGCACACGGACTCCAAAAATCAGCGTTTTTGCAGACAAATCTGCACATTTGGTATCCCTGAAACGGATTGAGCTAAGCACGCTTAAGTTGGTTTGCTTTAATGATTTTTTTTACACATTTTCTGAATACATACTTTGAATTAAAACTTATTCAAGTATGGGTTTTAATTTGAACAGTTCAAACTCTAAACGAGGGGCCGGACAGTATAAATATATTGTCAGATATTTAGAAATTATTCATGTGCAAACATTTTTTTTATCGGACAAGGAGAGGGATGTAGAGTTGTGATGAAACAAACTCAGCAATGTGTATATGCTGTAAGATAAATTGAGTGAGTAACGCTAACTGTGTATGTGGAAAGTATTGGTGGTACTAGAATAACGAGGTGGTGGCAATAAGCACAGAAGTGTTCAGGGGAGTTAAAAGCGAATATCGAGGGTGAACGGTCGCGAGTCCTGATTAGACGAAGCAAGCCGGTAACGAGAAAACCTACAGCAATGAGAAGAGAGCGCGAGGGGGGCAGTTGGCTCCACCCGAGTGCTGACCAATTAGTTGCCACATTATCGCGGGCGTGCGACGCCACCATGCTCAGGACTCGACAGCCTAGGAATGGTAAGTCACGGGTATACTGGTGGACTGACGCAATAACTGACCTTCGCAGTGTGTGCTTCCGTGCAAGTTGTATGTTGCAACGTGCACGTACTGGTGCACAAAGAGTAGAGCGCCGTGCAGAACTCGGATCTGCAAGATTGGCGCTCAAGAGTGCTATAAAGGCGAGCAAGAGGGCCTGCTTCGATAGGCTATGTGCGAGTGCCAATACGAATCCGTGGGGTAACGCCTAGAGGGTCGTAATGGAGAAGACCAAAGGCGTGTTGGCGCCTGCGGAGCGATCACCAGCGATGCTGGAGCGCATCATCGAGGGACTCTTCCCACGCCACGAGCCAAATCCTTGGCCTCCGGTTGCTGAGTCTCACGTCCGACGTTCCAGTATCTCAGACACAGACCAAGGATGGTCGGCCAATCTCAGACACAGACCAAGGATGTCGGCCCCGACCTATTTCGAGCAGTCATGCAGAGGTGCCTGGATGACTGCTTCTTTCCGGAGAGGTGGAAGCGACAGAGTTTGATGCTGTTACCGAAGGCGGGGAAACCGCCAGGGGACCCATTGGCATACAGACCTATCTGTCTGATGGACACTGCGGGCAAGGTGCTTGAGAGAATCATCCTCAACAGACTGGTAAAGTACACAGAGGGTGTAAACCGTCTGGCAAGTAACCAGTTTGGCTTCCGGAAAGGAAGGTCCACGCTGGATGCTATTCTCTCTGTCACCAAGACGGCAGAGGTAGCACTTCAGCGTAAGACTGGAGCATTCGCTACTGCGCACTTGTCACGCTCAAAGTGAGGAATGCGTTTAACAGTACCAGTTGGGACTCCATAGCGCTCGCGCTTAGGAGCATCCCATACCGGTGTTGTACAAGATTTTGGAAAATTATTTCCAAAGTCGAGTCCTAGTTTACAACACGGTTCCATCCTGGGGCCGGAGCTGTGGAATGTCATGTATGACGGAGTGTTGAAACTAAAGTTCCCTGTAGGGCTTGTGATCGTCGGTTTCGCAGATGACATAACGCTAGAGCGCATCATAAGACGGTGGTCACGGTTGTGAATAACCGTAAATCAGCACAACAGGCGGTGGTCAGAGTCGAAGACTGCACCTTTACCTCAAAACGATCTATGAAGCTCTTAGGGGTTAGGGTTGACGATAAGCTCACGTTCAAGAGTCACGTCGACTATGCCTGTAAGAGGGCTTCAACGGCCGTTGCAGGACTATCTCGAATGACGTCTTATAGCTCAGCGGTGTATGGCAGCAAGCGTAAAGTTCTTGCATGCGTTGTTTCGTCCATACTTAGGTATGGTGGGTCAGTGTGGTCCACAGCGCTAGGTACTAACAGTTATCGTGGTAAACTGAGAAGTACCTACAGGCTCATGTGCCTGAGGGTTGCGAGTGCGTATCGCACAGTGTCATACGACGCAATCTGCGTTCTGTCGGGCATGATGCCTATCAGCATAGCCATTAAGGAAGACGTAGAATGCTTCGATCAACGTGACACAAGGGGCATACGAGGCATCAGAAGATCATTATCGATGATCAGATGGCAGCAGGATTGGTCCAACTCGGCGGAGGGTAGCTGGACGCATCCTCTTACTCCGTACGTATCCGAATGGGTCGGGAGGCGCCATGGAGAAGTGAACTTCTACCTGACACAGATTCTGTCAGGTCATGGTTGCTTCAGGAAGTATCTACACAGATTCGGGCATGCGGGGCCCTTCAATTGTCTCGAGTGCGTGGATGTGGGAGAGACTGCTGAGCATGTCTTCTTCGTGTGTCCTCGTTTTGTTCATGCGCGTAGCGACATGATGGTTGTGAGCGGGCCAGACACCACTCCGGACAACCTAGTTCGGAGGACGTGTAAAGACCCGAACATTTGGAGGGCGGTTTGAGCAGCTGCCTCCCAAATTGTTTCAGAGTTGCAAAACTGGCGACAGGTTGACCACCGACAAGCGAGTGTTAGCTAACGGCCAGTCTCTAGGTTAGTTAGCTAAGTTAGCAAAGAGTCTTAAAGAACCAAGAGGTTGCATAGAGCACAAAGGCCGCTCCCTGAAGCAATACCAAGCAGTGGTTCCGGGGAGTATTATGGGTTGGAGACTGGAGGCGTTTTAGTGGGTCCGGTCACTGATTCAAACCAACTCCACACTCCCTGAGGTTGGTCACTTCAGGGGTTTAGTTGCATATTTCCCCTCCACCTGAAATTATATATATATATATATATATATATATATATATATATATATATATATATATATACGTGTCTTTCACGGTCATTGCATTCAACCTCCTAGAGTCTAAACACACCCTGATATGGCCGTTTGATTTCCGAACTGGTACCAACGGATTGGTCTACTCACTGAAGCATCCTTCTATCACGCCCATTTGTTTAAATCGATCGATTTTTGCGTCTACCTCTTTATGTATACTGGGCGAACAGCGATACGTTGGTTGGTTCCTGGGCTTCGCTCCTTCCTTCAACACGATCTCGTGCTCGATCATGTTCGTTCTACCAAGCTTCTCGCTTGAAGTGTAATCGAACCCTTTAACAACCTCAACCAGTTCCATTCGCTCCGTTCGTGATAGCCAATGTTCTACTTCGATGGACTCTTCTGTGGGTACTTGAGCATTTTCTGGTACATCAAACGTAGGCAAATCCAGAGATGTGTCTTCCGTAGTTGGCAACTGTGGTAATGGTCCAATAGGTTCCAAGTTGAACGTTGACCTTCTCAAAATCTCCAACTGGTTCCGTGCCCTGGCCCAAATTTACCATTGGTTGAATTCCGAAGCTTTTCCAAAAATTGCATCCCAGTATTGGTTTAGAAATCGCAGGGACAACCACTGTTGGAACTACTCGCGTCATTCCTCTGAAGGTATATGGAATGCTGTACAGACCTTCAACCTTGTGGGTTGCAGGCGGAGGCCGTATTTTTCCGCGAGTTTCAACGAGTTTATTACGCTGATTCCCGCTCCTGAATCAAGCAATGCCGTTATTTCGTCATCGAACACTTTTACCGTCAAATACGGGCACTTTCTGGTTTCTATTTTGATCGTGTGTACTTGTTCGATAGGGTCGTAACTTGGTGATTTGGGAACCGTTTCGACTGTAGGGATGGTTGTGTTCCCAGTCGTGCATCCCTTTATCGGTTTCCCTGGCTTTGATGAAACCGCCTACCATCTCTAGCAGCGCATTTAGTGCAAGAACGAATCGATTGACCAAGATCGCCACAACCATAGCAGAAAATTCTTCTTGGCTCATGGCAATCTCGCCAATTATGGCCAGCTCTTCTACAGTTCCAGCACAGGCTTCGACTCTGTTGCGACTCGCCCTGCTGGTGCTGTATTTCCCGTCTTACTTCGGTAGACTGCCGGTTATTTCTTTCCTACCTCAATCCAATAACCGCTATTTCCTCCTCCGAACCGTTTCTTTCGCCCTCGGGATCGTTGAGTTCCAGATGATGGATGTTGCGTTGACCCCGTGCGTCAGAATACTGTTGGTGATTCATGTCGGCTGTGCCTATACCGTGATTGAGGCGTATAAGATGGTCCAGGTCTCGAACAGAAATAGTAACGATTTTTGAGTGGTAGTGTTGCCGCATATTATCCCGAACTACTTCAAATTTTCTCCGGCGAGATAGTGCCCTAGACAGCATTTTATTTAACCTCTCTATCTCAGTCACAAACGCAAATCATCCCAGTTTTGAAATTCGTCAACGTATGTAAAGAACCAGTCCAAAGCTGGTCCTTCCAAAATAAGATGAATATCCCTCAGCAAACTGTAGTCCGATACCCCTTCTCTTCTAGATTTTTTTTTAGTTTGTACAGAAAATCTTCTACCGGTACGGATTTCGTGTCACCTGAGAAGAACAATTTCCAGTGTTCTATCCTTCTGAAATGTCGTGGCTCACGGTCCCGCTGGTAGCTAAACATCGACCCCCACGACTCACGCCTACCCTCGCTAACACCGGGGCCTTGTCTTTCGTTTGGACTCAGCCTGCCTCCAAACCGATCATGTTGGTCCTCTTCTTCCGAATCGCTGTCGCTAACTGCTGGTCGAACCGGTCTCGAATCTGAACGTCGATCCGTGTTGTTCTGCGCGCGAGCTCGCATGCCGTGACCGCGAAGATTATCTTGCCCATCCCAATCTCGGGTTTGATTCTGTAAACCTGGCCTATTCGCACTCTGGTGTACCGGGTTTACCCTCTAACTAAGACTGGTGAATGACACCTGCCGTTGCAATTCCTTCAGCTGATGCTCAAGCTCCAACACACGGCTTTTCATCACCTCATAAGAAGGTTCTTTGGCACCGGATTTTTCGAGTGTTTGTTTTACTTTGGGAACCGCTCCTAATGAGTCATTTCCCCGCGCTTCGCTAGTTCCCCCTGTACCAACAGATGCATCGTCCTCTTCTGCTCCACCCAGCTCCCCAACTGCTCCTTCGTCTTCCATTTCCGAAAGGGGAAGTCTGCTAGCTGTTTTCAAAAGTAACTCCTCGATTCTGTTAAGTAACCGGTGACGAGCCTTTTCGCCACCTTCATTTGCTGCCACGTTTCTCTGCACTCGGAGGTAGTAGTGCCTTAAACGAGACAACAAATTTGGGTTTTCGCCGTCATTTAACAAAATTCAATTTGATCAACCCGATTGGTGATAAGATCAACTTCCATTCCAAACTGGTATGGCGCACGATATTCTCGCCCTACCTTTTTATACTCTCGGAACAGTCTGCGCAATAATCGCAATTTGACTGGCATGTCTTTTTGCCGTTCTTCTAGCTGGTTTCGCAGTACCAGCTCATAGTCCACTTCTTCGTTTGTTAAATGGTTTGCGTATGGAAACTTCATAGCCATCTCGACATTCAATTTAAAATAATTCACCAAAAAAACTTCACTTAGCGTTATCACTGCCGTTAAAATTCATTAAAACGCACTATTTATACCAACAACCGCGCTCAATAAATTAAGGAAATATTCAGTTCAAGTATGTACAAAGACTTAGAAACCAGAAGATTTTTTTTTAATGTTTACATAGACACACACAAAAAAAAAACCTTCTTAGTAGAAAGCTTTCGCCGTCCAGCTGTCTGTTGGACGAGTTTTTTGACCGCACTGTAGGAGTAAATCAGGAAAGCACACAGAAGCGAGGAAATAAAAATGTGATCACAGACTGTACACGCTACTAACCCGTTAGACTTAAGTAAAGCCCGCTTTATGCAATAGATGTAAATCGTTGTAAATACCATATACTATGTTCGAATTTATGCTTCCCAAACAGGTAAATCTTGTCTAGAAGTATTCTCACATTCGCATACGTGTAATATTTTTCGTTGTTCGTTCGTATTTTACTCCGGGTGGCTCTCGGGAAACAGCCGCTGAATCGAATAGAAAGATTTGGCGTTGGTGTTCCGCCTGTGATGATAACGCTTATTTTTCGGGCGCTCGTGTTTTTCGTGTTTCGCCCAACGTGGGGCGCCAATATGTAGCTGGCCCACGGCCGCGATGTGTTTCCGTCTACTAAATACTTTACAGGACGTATAAACGAGTAGCTTAAGCGCCACCTCCAGAGAGGGCTACTCGTCGTGTTGAATTTTGCCCAGCACGAAACCTAAACCTCAGGGCAGGTTGTGGAAGAATTGTCCCGAAACGACATAAAGAAACGGTAGTAATTGTGGAATGGAAGAATTACTCCGCCGCGCGTGCGCTAAAACCACTACTCCGCTTAACCAAAAAACAACCGTCTAATCGAAGTATTATATATATATATATATATATATATATATATATATATATATATATATATATATATATATATATATATATATATATATATATATATATATATATATATATATATATATATATATATATATATATAATACTTCGATTAGACGGTTGTTTTTTGGTTGAGCGGAGTAGTGGTTTTAGCGCACGCGCGGCGGAGTAATTCTTCCATTCCACAATTACTACCGTTTCTTTATGTCGTTTCGGGACAATTCTTCCACAACCTGCCCTGAGGTTTAGGTTTCGTGCTGGGCAAAATTCAACACGACGAGTAGCCCTCTCTGGAGGTGGCGCTTAAGCTACTCGTTTATACGTCCTGTAAAGTATTTAGTAGACGGAAACACATCGCGGCCGTGGGCCAGCTACATATTGGCGCCCCACGTTGGGCGAAACACGAAAAACACGAGCGCCCGAAAAATAAGCGTTATCATCACAGGCGGAACACCAACGCCAAATCTTTCTATTCGATTCAGCGGCTGTTTCCCGAGAGCCACCCGGAGTAAAATACGAACGAACAACGAAAAATATTACACGTATGCGAATGTGAGAATACTTCTAGACAAGATTTACCTGTTTGGGAAGCATAAATTCGAACATAGTATATGGTATTTACAACGATTTACATCTATTGCATAAAGCGGGCTTTACTTAAGTCTAACGGGTTAGTAGCGTGTACAGTCTGTGATCACATTTTTATTTCCTCGCTTCTGTGTGCTTTCCTGATTTACTCCTACAGTGCGGTCAAAAAACTCGTCCAACAGACAGCTGGACAGCGAAAGCTTTCTACTAAGAAGGTTTTTTTTTGTGTGTGTCTATGTAAACATTAAAAAAAAATCTTCTGGTTTCTAAGTCTTTGTACATACTTGAACTGAATATTTCCTTAATTTATTGAGCGCGGTTGTTGGTATAAATAGTGCGTTTTAATGAATTTTAACGGCAGTGATAACGCTAAGTGAAGTTTTTTTGGTGAATTATTTTAAATTGAATGTCGAGATGGCTATGAAGTTTCCATACGCAAACCATTTAACAAACGAAGAAGTGGACTATGAGCTGGTACTGCGAAACCAGCTAGAAGAACGGCAAAAAGACATGCCAGTCAAATTGCGATTATTGCGCAGACTGTTCTGAGAGTATAAAAAGGTAGGGCGAGAATATCGTGCGCCATACCAGTTTGGAATGGAAGTTGATCTTATCACCAATCGGGTTGATCAAATTGAATTTTGTTAAATGACGGCGAAAACCCAAATTTGTTGTCTCGTTTAAGGCACTACTACCTCCGAGTGCAGAGAAACGTGGCAGCAAATGAAGGTGGCGAAAAGGCTCGTCACCGGTTACTTAACAGAATCGAGGAGTTACTTTTGAAAACAGCTAGCAGACTTCCCCTTTCGGAAATGGAAGACGAAGGAGCAGTTGGGGAGCTGGGTGGAGCAGAAGAGGACGATGCATCTGTTGGTACAGGGGGAACTAGCGAAGCGCGGGGAAATGACTCATTAGGAGCGGTTCCCAAAGTAAAACAAACACTCGAAAAATCCGGTGCCAAAGAACCTTCTTATGAGGTGATGAAAAGCCGTGTGTTGGAGCTTGAGCATCAGCTGAAGGAATTGCAACGGCAGGTGTCATTCACCAGTCTTAGTTAGAGGGTAAACCCGGTACACCAGAGTGCGAATAGGCCAGGTTTACAGAATCAAACCCGAGATTGGGATGGGCAAGATAATCTTCGCGGTCACGGCATGCGAGCTCGCGCGCAGAACAACACGGATCGACGTTCAGATTCGAGACCGGTTCGACCAGCAGTTAGCGACAGCGATTCGGAAGAAGAGGACCAACATGATCGGTTTGGAGGCAGGCTGAGTCCAAACGAAAGACAAGGCCCCGGTGTTAGCGAGGGTAGGCGTGAGTCGTGGGGGTCGATGTTTAGCTACCAGCGGGACCGTGAGCCACGACATTTCAGAAGGATAGAACACTGGAAATTGTTCTTCTCAGGTGACACGAAATCCGTACCGGTAGAAGATTTTCTGTACAAACTAAAAAAAAATCTAGAAGAGAAAGGGTTTCGGACTACAGTTTGCTGAGGGATATTCATCTTATTTTGGAAGGACCAGCTTTGGACTGGTTCTTTACATACGTTGACGAATTTCAAAACTGGGATGATTTGCGTTTGTGACTGAGATAGAGAGGTTAAATAAAATGCTGTCTAGGGCACTATCTCGCCGGAGAAAATTTGAAGTAGTTCGGGATAATATGCGGCAACACTACCACTCAAAAATCGTTACTATTTCTGTTCGAGACCTGGACCATCTTATACGCCTCAATCACGGTATAGGCACAGCCGACATGAATCACCAACAGTATTCTGACGCACGGGGTCAACGCAACATCCATCATCTGGAACTCAACGATCCCGAGGGCGAAAGAAACGGTTCGGAGGAGGAAATAGCGGTTATTGGATTGAGGTAGGAAAGAAATAACCGGCAGTCTACCGAAGTAAGACGGGAAATACAGCACCAGCAGGGCGAGTCGCAACAGAGTCGAAGCCTGTGCTGGAACTGTAGAAGAGCTGGCCATAATTGGCGAGATTGCCATGAGCCAAGAAGAATTTTCTGCTATGGTTGTGGCGATCTTGGTCAATCGATTCGTTCTTGCACTAAATGCGCTGCTAGAGATGGTAGGCGGTTTCATCAAAGCCAGGGAAACCGATAAAGGGATGCACGACTGGGAACACAACCATCCCTACAGTCGAAACGGTTCCCAAATCACCAAGTTACGACCCTATCGAACAAGTACACACGATCAAAATAGAAACCAGAAAGTGCCCGTATTTGACGGTAAAAGTGTTCGATGACGAAATAACGGCATTGCTTGATTCAGGAGCGGGAATCAGCGTAATAAACTCGTTGAAACTCGCGGAAAAATACGGCCTCCGCCTGCAACCCACAAGGTTGAAGGTCTGTACAGCATTCCATATACCTTCAGAGGAATGACGCGAGTAGTTCCAACAGTGGTTGTCCCTGCGATTTCTAAACCAATACTGGGATGCAATTTTTGGAAAAGCTTCGGAATTCAACCAATGGTAAATTTGGGCCAGGGCACGGAACCAGTTGGAGATTTTGAGAAGGTCAACGTTCAACTTGGAACCTATTGGACCATTACCACAGTTGCCAACTACGGAAGACACATCTCTGGATTTGCCTACGTTTGATGTACCAGAAAATGTTCAAGTACCCACAGAAGAGTCCATCGAAGTAGAACATTGGCTATCACGAACGGAGCGAATGGAACTGGTTGAGGTTGTTAAAGGGTTCGATTACACTTCAAGCGAGAAGCTTGGTAGAACGAACATGATCGAGCACGAGATCGTGTTGAAGGAAGGAGCGAAGCCCAGGAACCAACCAACGTATCGCTGTTCGCCCAGTATACATAAAGAGGTAGACGCAAAAATCGATCGATTTAAACAAATGGGCGTGATAGAAGGATGCTTCAGTGAGTAGACCAATCCGTTGGTACCAGTTCGGAAATCAAACGGCCATATCAGGGTGTGTTTAGACTCTAGGAGGTTGAATGCAATGACCGTGAAAGACACGTACCCGATTCGAAACACGTGGAGATATTAGAACACGCTAAATATTTTTCAATCATCGATTTGAAGTATGCTTATTTTCAGATCCCATTGAAAGATGAATGTAAAAATTTGACAGCTTTTCGAACTTAAAAAAAAATTTTCAGGTTCAATGTGTGTCCATTTGGAGTAACGAACGCACCGTTCACGATGTGTCGGTTAATGGACAAGGTAATTGGGTTTGACCTCATGCCGTCCGTGTTCGTCTACTTAGACGACCTTGTGATCGCAACAGAATCATTATCAGAGCACTTCCGGCCGCTGAAAATAGTCGCCGAGAGACAAAGAAAGGTGAATCTTACGGTGTCCCTGGAGAAATCGAACTTTTGTCGGAAGCAGATAAAATATTTGGGGTACTTGCTGACGGAAAAAGGTGTTGCGATCGATGGAGCAAGGACCGCGTCTATTCTGAACTACGCAAGACCTAGGAACATCAAGGACGTTCGCCGGTTGTTAGGTTTGGCAGGCTTCTACCAACGGTTCATCAAGAACTATAGTCGAATAACCGTCCCAATCACAGATCTGCTCAAGAAAGTGAAAAAAAAGTTCGGCTGGACGGAGGAAGCCGAGCAGGCCTTCACCGAGCTGAAGTCAGTATTGACATCTGCACCGATTCTAGCGAATCCGGATTTTAGTAGGCCATTTAGTATAGAGTCTGATGCTTCGGATACGGCTGTTGGGGCAGCACTGGTTCGACGGAGACACGAGAGTGATCGCTTACTCCAGTAAGAAGGTAAGCAGGACACAGCGAGCTTATTCTAGCGTCGAGAAAGAGTGTCTCGGAGTGTTGCTTGCGATTGAAAATTTCCGACACTACGTTGAAGGATCGCGGTTCAAAGTAGTCACAGACGCACGGAGCCTCTTGCGGTTGTTTACGATTGGAGTCTAGTCTGGCAGCTCGAAACTTCTTCGATGGGCACTAAAGATCCAATCCTATGATATTCAGTTAGAATATAGGAAAAAAAACGTGCAATATTACGGCCGATTGCCTGTCTAGATCAATCAACCTGATCGATCTAACATCCGAGGAACTGGCCGAAAAGATTTCAACAAACCCAGCGAAGTTTTCCGACTACCGAATAACAGACGGGGTTATCTACCGGTACGTGAAAAGTGAAACCCGAGTCGATGGCCCACGGTTCCGGTGGAAAATGATTCCCCGAGCGGAGGAGAGACTACCAATAATCAAAACCGAACACGAGACTGCACATCTCGGAACGGAAAAAACCCTGCAAGCGCTGAAGCGTCGCTACATCTGGCCGGGAATGGTTGAGGATGTGATAAAGGTTTGCCGTGAATGCCTTAAATGCCAAACATCAAAGGCCGGGAACATCAACGTGACTCCGCCGATGGGCATGCAGAAAGAGTTTGTCGAGTACCCGTGGCAGTTCGTCACGCTAGATTATGTCGGCCCACTTCCAGCATCCGGTAAAGGTCGCCATACTTGCATGCTAGTCGCAACCGATGTTTTCAGCAAATTTGTTCTGATCCAACCGTTTAGGGAAGCAAAAGCGAACTCGCTAGTAGACTTCGTGAAAAACATGATCTTCCTGTTGTTTGGTGTACCAGAAGTCGTGCTAACGGATAATGGTACACAATTCACATCAAAAGCTTTCCGCGACCTACTTGCTGAATTCAATGTAAACCATTGGCTTACTCCCTCTTATCACCCACAAGTGAACAACACAGAGCGTGCAAACCGGGTAAGAACAACAGCTATACGGATTATTAAGAATCAGTTGACTAAAGCCTACGAGCGTCAAAAAAACAATACAATTTACGATCGAACCCTGATTGCCCAACCTATTCGATTGGAGAAACTGTACTGAAACGTACTTTTGAGCTGTCGGATAACGCGAAAGGTTTTTGTGCAAAGTTAGCACCGAAATTCGAACTCGCCGTAGTTAGGAAAATATAAGGAAAACACTGCTACGAGCTTGAGGATACGAATGGAAAGCGACTTGGTGTCTTCTACGGGAACCACCTGAAGAAGGCGCATTTGCCAAAGAAATAATCTTTTTTTTTAGCTATGAAGATCTTCGGAGTGACCAAAATTTCATGAAAAAACACCTTAAAGGTCATTTTATTTGTTCAAAATGACCAACTATTTTTTCCGACAGCAAATTACATCTGTGAGGGACCAATTTTCGAAAATATTTTCACAACAGGTCATTGGTTTTAGCTGAAGTAATTTGTATTAATATAGAGCATAAGATAGAAGAGTCGACCGGCCTGTTAGGGGGAATGATCACGAAGAGGAAGGAGCTTGGGCAATGACCTGATTTTAGTAGTGAAAATCACGAAGTTAGCGAGCCAATAGGCGATGACTTCGAATAAGATAAGTAGTGTGATTCCAACTACTTTATCGACCTTTCTTATTCAAGCTCGATTATTGAAACAAGTCACGTCATCTGAAGACAAATTCCCAGCCTCACGTTGGAAAATTGGATGGACGTTATTTCAAAGCTATGAACCTTCTAAAAGGAACAACAGATTTAGGTAGCGAATTCCACCAAAAACACCAAAATGGTAAAATACAAAAAAGTGATATGACAACAAGGTCGAGACTTCCCTCCCTTGTTACTCGTGTAAATAGTTGTAAAAATTGTATATATTAGTGATTAGTACGCGGTCAAAGATAGGATACATAAATAAGATATACTTCCTTTCAAAGTCTGATGAATCGCCGATTTTCAGCTGCAAATCCATTTTTTCCACTTGGGCAGACTGCGTAGATGTCGCCCATGCACAACTAGTAAAAAGTCAGTGACACTTTCCCGTTTGTTTTGGTTTGAGAAGTTGACAGAGCTTTTTGGGTGAATGACAGAACAACGATATCGATTTTATCGACGATCGTGTTTATCGTGTGACTGACGAAGGGTGTTGAAAAATTTTGATTGAAATATTTCAATGCAATGTTTCACGATATTTTTTGAATTTTATCATTTTCGTGTAAAACAGTGTTTCAGAACATGGTTCTGGAGGGTTTCAACGAAATAGGTTTTTTGCGTGGAAAAGGAATACGGTCAGAAGCTCGGAATTTATTCTGGGGTGATCGTAATTCGTGATTCACCGGTTTTAGGGAAATTTAATGTGGAGAATGTACATGATCGCGTGTTCGGAATATATTCTGGAGTTGATCATGCTTCTAGGATCCACAAGTTTAGTTAATTTACGGGAGGTTTTCCAGGGTTTCGGCCTGTGTTGGAGTAAGAAAACAACCTAGTTAGTTATGCTTGTTGATTGATTATTTTGTTTTGTATTTTACGTGAATGAAAGGCTTGTCAACGACTTTTGAATTTCATAGTGCCATAGCTTGGATAACTACAGTAGAAGCTAACCCTACAAAAATTTGATTGAAATTTTTCAAATTTTAATCAATTTTTTGTACAATTAGAATGTAGCATGGTCACTGTTTTACGAATTTAAATCATTCAATTTCACTTAGATTCACTGTTCAATATTGCATGATAGAATTGAAAATCAGACGCTTGTATACAAATACTACACTACATTGAATTCAGCAATTTCAAATTCCCTTTTCTTAGTATTTTCCGTCTCACTAAATACCGAAGCGGGTGGGGAAGCAAATCTGCGATTGGAAGAACGGAAGAAAGAAGGAGATAAAATCATTCACGCTTAAGCCATAAATGATCGTGTTGAAGTGGTTCATTACTTCCGATCGCGGAAACCGAATACCGCGCAACTTATCTGAGGGTTTTCGGAACTACTACTCGTCCATTTCAATTCTGTTCGTTAACGAGGCAGTAGTGTGATTAGTTTAGTTCACGTGCGTTTTTTTTTGTAAGTCTATTGTTTAAATGTGAGAGTTCTTTCAAGTTATGTTTTTCCGTTTCGTTAGGGTTTAGCTAGTGCGGTTAATATAGGAGTGCGGTCTACGGACGCTTTTTCGTGCGTTATTGTAGAAAAAAGGAGGTAAGAGAAGTTAAATGTGTGTACGACAAAAAGTGCTGAAAACCCAAATCAGCCGTTGTCGGCTCCTTTTTTGGGCTTTCTTTTCGCCTTTTACTAGCCGTTGCACTGGCGCAACGCTGCCATCCTCACGCTGCTGACTCAAGACGGGATTGAAACGGGCTGCTTTGGTTAAACGTCGGCACTTGCGATCAGCCGGCAAACGACGCCGTCGAAGCAGTTCGAGCGACGCCATCGCTTCACACCGATCGACGCCATCGCTATCATCGAGTGACGCCATCGCAGCCCATCGATCGACGCCAACGACGTCAATCAGAGCTGCAGCGGACGCAACAAGTCATCGACGGTAGGGCGGTATTAATAGCACCGAAGGGGCTGCTTTATCTACCGTGAGTAAAAATAGCTCTATGAGCCGGCCCGATAAAGACACACACAAAAAAAAAACCTTCTTAGTTGAAAGCTTTCGCCGTCCAGCCGTCTGTTGGACGAGTTTTTTGACCGCACTGTAGGAGTAAATCAGGGAAGCACACAGAAGCGAGGAAATAAAAATGTGATCACTGACTGTACACGCTACTAACCCGTTAGACTTAAGTAAAGACCGCTTTATGCAATAAATGTAAATCGTTGTAACTACTATATGTCGTTTCGGGACAATTCTTCCACAACATGCCCTGAGGTTTAGGTTTCGTGCTGGGCAAAACTCAACACGACGAGTAGCCCTCTCTGGAGGTGGCGCTTAAGCTACGCGTTTATACGTCCTGTAAAGTATTTAGTAGACGGAAACACATCGTGGCCGTGGGCCAGCTACACTATACATAATATATATATATATATATATATATATATATATATATATATATATATATATATATATATATATATATATATATATATATATATATATATAATATATACATATATATATATATATATATATATATATATATATATATATATATATATATATATATGATATATATATATATATATATATATATATATATATATATATATATATATACATATATATATATACATATATATATACATATACATATATATATATATATATATAATATATATATAACTATATATATATATATATATATATATATATATATATATATACAGGCCCCGTTCGATTTTGGCACGTTTCGTATTTGGCACTATGTGCTTGAAAACTCATCCATTAGTGGTCATATTAAGTGTT
>NC_073695.1:149161478-149213655 GCF_029784165.1 Wyeomyia smithii
GAAGGTCATTCTCGATGATCAGATGGCAGCAGGAATGGTCCAATTCCGCAAAGGGTAGATGGACGCATCGACTTATTCCGGACGTATCCGGATGGGTCGGGAGGCGCCATGGAGAAGTTAACTTCCACTTGACACAGATTCTGTCAGGTCATGGTTGCTTCAGGCAGTATCTACACAGATTCGGGCATGCGGGGTCCCCCATGTGTCCCGAGTGTGCGGATGCGGAAGAAACTGCTGAGCATGTCTTCTTCGTGTGCCCTCGTTTTGTGCATGCGCGGAGCGACATGATGGTAGTGAGCGGGCCAGACACCACTCCGGACAACCTAGTTCGGAGGATGTGTAAAGACCCAAACATTTGGAGGGCGGTTTGTACAGCCGCCTCTCAAATAGTTTTAGAATTGCAAAACAGGCGACAGGTTGACCACCGACACGCCAGTGTTAGCTAACGGCCAGTCTCCAGGTTAGTTAGCTAAGTTAGCAAAGAGATCTATAGAACCAAGAGGGTGCACAGAGCACAAAAGCCGCTCTCCGAAGCAATACCTAGCGGTGGTCCCGGGGAGTATTATGGGCTGGAGACTGGAGGGGTTTTAGTGGGTCCGGTCACTGATTCAAACCAACCCCACACTCCCTGAGGTTGGTCACCTCAGGGGTTTGGATGCAAATTTCCCCTCCACCTGAAACAAAAAAAAAAAAATATATATATATATATATATATATATATATATATATATATATATATATATATATATATATATATATATATATATATATATATATATATATATATATATATATATATATATATATATATATATATATATATATATGGCGATGCGAAGCTCAAAGATCTGGGGGCAGATGTGCGTAGCATCCGCCGATCCCGCAAGGGAGAAATGATCGTCGAGCTCCGCAAAGAAGCCAGAAACAAGGGCCCAGCCTATCGGTCATTGTCCCAAGAGGCGCTTGGAGATAGAGTGCAGGTTCGGGCACTCACGTCGCAGGTAACCCTACAACTTAAATACCTGGACGAAGTCACCGAGGCATGCGAAGTCGTGGATGCCCTCAAGGAGCAGTGCGAAGTGGTTGTGGCACCAGAGGCAGTTCGACTGCGCAAAGGCCCAGTAGGAACCCAGACCGCCACTGTCAGGCTTCCGTCAGTAGACGCAAACCAGGCGCTAAAGGTAGCGAGGCTCAAAGTGGGCTGGTCAATGTGCCCACTCAGCATCTACCAGCCGCCCGAGGTCTGCTTTCGATGCTTCGAGCAAGGACACAAGTCCTTTAGCTGCAAGGGGCCTGACAGGAGCTCCCTATGCAGGCGGTGCGGTGCTGCAAAGACTGCGGAGAGCCCCCGATGTGCTTGGCGTGCGCCGGGAAGCGTGACGCAAAGCACATAATGGGAGGCCCGAGGTGCTTGGCCGGTAAGCCGACTAGCAAGCCACGGGCGTGAGTGTGACACAGCTAAATTAGAAACACTGCTTTGCGGCTCAGCAACTGCTGTACCAAGCAGTCACTGAGTCGTTGTCGGACATCGCCATAATCTCGGACCCCTACCGAATTCCTTCCGGAAACGGTAACTGGATTTCGGACGGGTCTGGTATGGCGGCAATATGGACGACGAGCAGGTTCCCGGTTCAAGAGATAGTGTCAACTTCAAACGAAGGATACGCGGTTGCCAAGGTGAACGGAGTGTACTACTGCAGCTACTATGCTCCGCCTCGTTGGTCTACCGAGCAGTTCGCAAGGATGAACGACCGAGCCACCGGGGAGCTGATCGGTCTATCACCGTTGGTAGTGGCGGGCGCCTTCAACGCATGGGCAACTGAGTGGAGAAGTCGACGCACAAACCAGAGAGGCCGGATCTTGTTGGAGGCTTTGGTGAAGCTCAACATAGATCTGGCCAACGTCGGCTTGAAGAGCACCTTCAGTAGAAACGGCGCGGAGTCGATCATCGATGTGACATTCTGTAGTCTAGGATTGATCACGAACTGGAGGGTGGACGATGGCTACACTCATAGCGACCATCTGGCGGTCTGTTATAGCGTAGACTGTAAAACGAGACCGCATGTGGCGAGTAGAATTAACACTCCAGCTCCTCGCGGGTGGAGGATATCACACTTCAACGAATTGGTATTTGCGGAAGCAATTAGACTAGAACACGAGGTGAGCAGAACTCGTAACCTGAGCGCTGATCAACTTGTTGCCTTACTTTCGCGGGCGTGCGACGCCACTATGCCTAGGAACCGCCAGCCTAGGCATGGAAGGCCACCAGTCTACTGGTGGACCGACGCGATAGCGGACCTCCGCAGAGCGTGTCTTCAAGCGAGAAGAAGGATTCAACGTGCGCGAACCGACGAAGAAAGGGAAGATCGTCGAGGGGCATTCAGTTCCGCAAAAGCGGCGCTTAAGAGAGCAATAAAAGCTAGTAAACGTGCGTGCTTCGAAAGACTGTGCGCTAGTGCCAACACTAACCCGTGGGGTAACGCCTATAGGATGGTGATGGCCAAGACTAAGGGTGCGATGGCGCCCGCAGAAAAATCACCAGCGATGCTTGAGCGGATCATAGAGGGACTCTTTCCACGCCACGAGCCAAATCCTTGGCCTCCGGCTGGCGAGTCACTTCACCGACGTTCCAGTATCTCAAACACAGACCAGAGGTGGTCGGCCAACCTGCCGAACACCCAATATATGAGTGACGGCGTTAGCCGTGCCGAGGCAGAGGAGGCGGAAACGTTTACGAATGAGGAACTCATCGCGATCGCCAACTCCCTGAAGGTGAGCAAGGCATCGGGATTGGATGGGATTCCGAATCTGGCTGTGAAGAAGGCCATCAAAGAGGTCCCCAGACTTTTCCGGGAAGTCATGCAGAAGTGCCTGGATGACTGTACATTCCCAGAGAGATGGAAGCGACAGAAGCTGGTTTTATTGCCGAAGACAGGGAAACCACCTGGTGTCCCGTCGGCATACATACCGATATGTCTGCTCGATACGGCGGGTAAGGTGCTCGAAAAGGTTATTCTCAATAGACTGGTTAGGTACACCGAAAGTGCAAACGGTCTGTCGAGTAACCAGTTCGGCTTCCGAAAAGGCAAGTCTACGGTGGATGCTATTCTGTCCGTCACCAAAACAGCAGTGGTAGCACTCCAGCGTAAAAGATGGGGCATTCGCTATTGCGCAATCGTCACGTTGGACGTGAAAAATGCGTTCAATAGTGTTAGCTGGGATTCCATAGCCCACTCGCTTCGGAAACTAGACATTCCGGTGTCTTTGTACAGGATTCTAGAAAATTATTTCCAGAATCGTGTGCTAGTTTACAGCACAGACGAGGGTCAAAAATGTGTCCCAATTACCGCAGGGGTTCCACAAGGTTCCATCCTGGGCCCGGTACTGTGGAATATCATGTACGATGAAGTGCTGAAACTAAAGCTCCCCCAAGGGGTTGTGATCGTTGGATTTGCGGACGACATCACACTTGAGGTCTACGGCGAGTCGATCGAGGAGGTTGAGTTGACGGCTTCGCACTCTATAAGCGTCGTCGAGGACTGGATGCGCTCCAAAACACTGGAGCTGGCGCATCATAAGACGGAGATTTCAGTTGTCAATAACCGCAAGTCGAAGCAACAGGCGTTGATCAGTGTCGGGAATTGCACCATCGCCTCTAAGCGCTCCCTGAAGCTGCTGGGGGTGATGATCAATGACAAGCTCGCTTTCGGGAGCCATGTCGAATATGCCTGTAAGAGGGCTTCAATGGCTATTGCAGCATTATCTCGCATGATGTCCAATAGCTCAGCAGTGTACGGCAGCAAGCGGAAACTTCTAGCTAGCGTGACTTCGTTCATACTGAGAAACGGCGGGACAGTGTGGTCCAAAACACTAGGTAAACATCGGAGTAAGTTGGAAAGTACCTACAGGCTCATGTGCCTGAGGGTTGCGAGCGCATATCGAACTGTGTCATACGACGCAATCTGCGTCCTGTCCGGCATGATGTCTATCAGCATAGCCATTAAGGAGGACGTAGAATGCTTTGATCAACGTGACACAAGGGGCATACGAGGTACCAGAAGATCATTCTCGATGATCAGATGGCAGCAGGAGTAGTCCAATTCCGCGAAGGGTAGATGGACGCATCGACTTATTCTGGATGTATCCGGATGGGTCGGGAGGCGCCATGGAGAAGTGAACTTCCATCTGACACAGATTCTGTCAGGCCATGATTGCTTTAGGCAGTATCTACACAGATTCGGGCATGCGGGGTCCCCCATGTGTCCCGAGTGCGCGGATGCGGAAGAGACTGCTGAGCATGTCTTCTTCGTGTGCCCTCGTTTTGTGCATGCGCGGAGCGACATGATGGTAGTGAGCGGGCCAGACACCACTCCGGACAACCTAGCTCGGAGGATGTGTAAAGACCCAAACATTTGGAGGGCGGTTTGTACAGCCGCCTCTCAAATAGTTTTAGAATTGCAAAACAGGCGACAGGTTGACCACCGACACGCCAGTGCCCAAGCGCCTCTTGGGCCAATGACCGATAGGCTGGGCCCTTGTTTCTGGCTTCTTTGCGGAGCTCGACGATCATTTCTCCCTTGCGGGATCGGCGGATGCTACGCACATCTGCCCCCAGATCTTTGAGCTTCGCATCGCCATATATATATATATATATATATATATATATATATATATATATATATATATATATATATATATATATATATATATATATATATATATATATATATATATATATATATATATATATATATATATATATATATATATATATATATATATATATATATATATATATATATATATATATATATATATATATTTTTTTTTTTTTTTTTTTTTTTTTTGTGTTTCAGGTGGAGGGGAAATTTGCATCCAAACCCCTGAGGTGACCAACCTCAGGGAGTGTGGGGTTGGTTTGAATCAGTGACCGGACCCACTAAAACCCCTCCAGTCTCCAGCCCATAATACTCCCCGGGACCACCGCTAGGTATTGCTTCGGAGAGCGGCTTTTGTGCTCTGTGCACCCTCTTGGTTCTATAGATCTCTTTGCTAACTTAGCTAACTAACCTGGAGACTGGCCGTTAGCTAACACTGGCGTGTCGGTGGTCAACCTGTCGCCTGTTTTGCAATTCTAAAACTATTTAAGAGGCGGCTGTACAAACCGCCCTCCAAATGTTTGGGTCTTTACACATCCTCCGAACTAGGTTGTCCGGAGTGGTGTCTGGCCCGCTCACTACCATCATGTCGCTCCGCGCATGCACAAAACGAGGGCACACGAAGAAGACATGCTCAGCAGTTTCTTCCGCATCCGCACACTCGGGACACATGGGGGACCCCGCATGCCCGAATCTGTGTAGATACTGCCTGAAGCAACCATGACCTGACAGAATCTGTGTCAAGTGGAAGTTAACTTCTCCATGGCGCCTTCCGACCCATCCGGATACGTCCGGAATAAGTCGATGCGTCCATCTACCCTTTGCGGAATTGGACCATTCCTGCTGCCATCTGATCATCGAGAATGACCTTCTGGTGCCTCGTATACCCCTTGTGTCACGTTGATCGAAGCTTTCTACGTCCTCCTTAATGGCTATGCTGATAGACATCATGCCGGACAGGACGCAGATTGCGTCGTATGACACTGTACGGTACGCGCTCACAACCCTCAGGCACATGAGCCTGTAGGTACTTTCCAGTTTTCGACGATGACTGTTGGTACCTAACGCTTTGGACCACGCTGGCCCACCATACCTAAGTATGGACGAAACCACGCTGGCAAGAAGTTTACGCTTGCTGCCATATACCGCTGAGCTATTGGACATCATTCGAGATAGTCCTGCAGCGGCCGTGGAAGCCCTCTTACAGGCATAGTCGACGTGACTCTTAAATGTGAGCTTATCGTCAACCATAACCCCCAAGAGCTTCAAGGAACGCCTTGAGGTAATGGTGCAGTCGCCGACTCTGACCACCGCCTGTTGCTCTAATTTGCGGTTGTTCACAACCGTAACCTCCGTTTTATGGTGCGCTAACTCCAGTTTCCTAGAGTGCATCCAGTCTTCGACCTTGCGTATGCAGTGCGCGGCCGTCAACTCGACCTCTTCGATCGACTCGCCGTAGACCTCTAGCGTGATGTCGTCTGCGAAACCGACGATCACAACCCCTACAGGGAACTTTAGTTTCAACACCCCGTCATACATGACATTCCACAACACCGGGCCCAGGATGGAACCTTGCGGTACCCCTGCGGTGATTGGGACGCACTTCTGACCCTCCTCCGTGTTGTAAACTAGTACCCGATTCTGGAAATAATTTTCCAAAATCTTGTACAACGACACCGGTACGTGGATGCTCCTAAGCGCGAGCGCTATGGAGTCCCAACTGGCGCTATTGAATGCATTCTTCACGTCAAGCGTGACGATTGCGCAATAGCGAATGCCCCAACTCTTACGCTGGAGTGCTACCTCTGCCGTCTTGGTGACAGAGAGAATAGCATCCAGCGTGGATCTACCTTTCCGGAAGCCGAACTGGTTACTTGCCAGACCGTTTACACCCTCTGTGTACTTCACCAGTCTGTTGAGGATAATCCTCTCAAGCACCTTGCCCGTAGTGTCCAGCAGACAGATAGGTCTGTATGCCGATGGGTCCCCTGGCGGTTTCCCAGCCTTCGGCAACAGCACCAATCTCTGTCGCTTCCACCTGTCCGGGAAGAGGCAGTCATCCAGGCACTTCTGCATGACTGCTCGAAATAGATCGGGGGCCACTTTCATGGCCGTCCTGATGGCCAAGTTCGGGATTCCATCCGGTCCCGGTGCCTTGCTCACCTTTAGGGAGTTGGCGATCACGATGAGTTTCTCATTCGTAACCCTTACCTCCTCCACAACCTCTGCACGGCTGCCGTCTCTCACGGATTGGATGCCCGGCAGGTTGGCCGACCATCCCTGGTCTGTGTCTGAGATACTGGAACGTCGGACGTGAGACTCAGCAACCGGAGGCCAAGGATTTGGCTCGTGTCGTGGAAAGAGTTCCTCGATGATGCGCTCCAGCATCGCTGGTGATCGCTCTGCAGGCGCCAACACGCCTTTGGTCTTCGCCATTACGACTCTGTAGGCGTTGCCCCACGGATTCGTATTGGCACTCGCGCATAGCCTATCGAAGCAGGCCCTTTTGCTCGCCTTTATCGCACTTTTAAGCGCCGATCTTGCAGATCCGAATACTACACGGCGCTCTACCCTCTGTGCATCGGTACGTGCACGTTGCAACATCCGTCTTGCACGGAGGCACGCGCTACGGAGGTCCGCTATCGCGTCGGTCCACCCGTATACCGGTGACTTACCATTCCTAGGTTGGCGGATCCTAGGCATGGTGGCGTCGCACGCCCGCGATAATGTGGCAACTAATTGGTCAGCACTCGGGCGGAGCCAACTGCCCCCCTCGCGCTCTCTTCTCATTGCTTCTGCAAATACCTCGGCATCGAAATGCGCTGTCTTCCACCCGCAGACGGTCGGAGTATTGGCTCTACCCGTCGCCTGCCGCCTCACGTTCTGGACTACGCTATAGCAGACCGACTGGTGGTCACTATAGGTGTAGCCATCGTCTACCCTCCAGTTCACGATCAGTCCTGGGCTGGAGAACGTCACGTCGATGATCGACTCCGCACCATTTCTGCTGAATGTACACTTGGTTCCAACGTTGGCCAGATCTAGGTTGAGCTTTGCCAAAGCTTCCAACAAGATCTGACCCCTCCGGTTCGGGCGGCGGCTTCCCCACTCAACAGCCCAAGCGTTGAAGTCGCCCGCCACTACTAAGGGTGTTAGTCCCGTCAGCTCCATAGATAACAAATCGACCATCTGGGTGAACCTTTCGATAGACCAACGCGGCGGAGCATAACAACTGCAGTAGAACACTCCGTCCACCTTGGCAACCGCGTATCCTTCATTTGAGGTTGACACAACCTCCTGAACCGGAAACTTGCTGATCGTGCATATGGCCGCCGTACTGGACTTATCTGCAACCCAATTACCGTTTCCGGGAGGAATGCAGTAGGGGTTCGATACGATTGCGATGTCCGACCGCGACTCAGACGCTGCTTGGTATAGCAGCTGCTGTGCCGCATAGCAATGGTTCAGGTTCAATTGTGTCACCCTCACGCCCGTGGTTTCGTGGCCGCCTTACCGGCTGGGCACCGTGGGCCTCCCATAAAGTGCTTGGCGTCCCGTTTTCCAGTACATACCAAGCACTTGGGAGGCTCCCCGCAGTCTTTAGCTTTATTGCCAGCACCACCACAACGCCTACATAACTGGCTCCTATCGGGCCCCTTGCAGGTCCAGGACTTGTGTCCTCCCTCGAAACACCTGAAGCAAACGTCCGGCTGCTGGAGTATGCTCAGGGGACATACTGACCAGCCAACCTTAAGTTTGGCTATATATATATGGCGATGCGAAGCTCAAAAATCTGGGGGCAGATGTGCGTAGCATCCACCGATCCCGCAAGGGAGAAATGATCGTCGAGCTCCGCAAAGAAGCCAGAAACAAGGGCCCAGCCTATCGGTCATTGGCCCAAGAGGCGCTTGGAGATAGAGTGCAGGTTCGGGCACTCACGTCGCAGGTAACCCTACAACTTAAATACCTGGACGAAGTCACCGAGGCATGCGAAGTCGTGGATGCCCTCAAGGAGCAGTGCGAAGTGGTTGTGGCACCAGAGGCAGTTCGACTGCGCAAAGGCCCAGTAGGAACCCAGACCGCCACTGTCAGGCTTCCGTCAGTAGACGCAAACCAGGCGCTAAGGGTAGCGAGGCTCAAAGTGGGCTGGTCAATGTGCCCACTCAGCATCTACCAGCCGCCGGAGGTCTGCTTTCGATGCTTCGAGCAAGGACACAAGTCCTTTAGCTGCAAGGGGCCTGACAGGAGCTCCCTATGTTTCGCCTCTCATTTTCTTCAAAACTTCGGAGTACTTGGACCCCTCCGTCTTGAGTATGAGGGCGTCGCCCCTGCTTCGCGCCTTCTTTCCCATTTTTGGACGATCTGTCGCCTTCTCGTCGTTGCGCTTGCTGTCTTTTTGGCGCTTCCTTCCTCCCACGGTAACCCAAGGGTTTCCCGTATATATATATATATATATATATATATATATATATATATATATATATATATATATATATATATATATATATATATATATATATATATATATATATATATATAGATATATATATATATATATATATATATATATATATATATATATATATATATATATATATATATATATATATATATATATATATATATATATATATATATATATATATATATATATATATATATATATATATATATATATAGCGATGCTAAGTTGTAGGGTTACCTGCGACGTGAGTGCCCGAACCTGCACTCTATCTCCAAGCGCCTCTTGGGCCAATGACCGATAGGCTGGGCCCTTGTTTCTGGCTTCTTTGCAGAGCTCGACGATCATTTCTCCCTTGCGGGATCGGCGGATGCTACGCACATCTGCCCCCAGATCTTCGAGCTTCGCATCGCCATATATATATATATATATATATATATATATATATATATATATATATATATATATATATATATATATATATATATATATATATATATATATATATATATATATATATATATATATATATATATATATATATATATATATATATATATATATATATATATATATATATAAATATATATATATATATATATATATATATATATATATATATATATATATATATATATATATATATATATATATATATATATATATATATATATATATATATATATATATATATATATATATATATATATATATATATATATATATATATATATATGGCGATGCAAAGCTCAAAAATCTGGGGGCAGATGTGCGTAGCATCCACCGATCCCGCAAGGGAGAAATGATCGTCGAGCTCCGCAAAGAAGCCAGAAACAAGGGCCCAGCCTATCGGTCATTGGCCCAAGAGGCGCTTGGAGATAGAGTGCAGGTTCGGGCACTCACGTCGCAGGTAACCCTACAACTTAAATACCTGGACGAAGTCACCGAGGCATGCGAAGTCGTGGATGCCCTCAAGGAGCAGTGCGAAGTGGTTGTGGCACCAGAGGCAGTTCGACTGCGCAAAGGCCCAGTAGGAACCCAGACCGCCACTGTCAGGCTTCCGTCAGTAGACGCAAACCAGGCGCTAAGGGTAGCGAGGCTCAAAGTGGGCTGGTCAATGTGCCCACTCAGCATCTACCGCCGGAGGTCTGCTTTCGATGCTTCGAGCAAGGACACAAGTCCTTTAGCTGCAAGGAGCCTGACAGGAGCTCCCTATGCAGGCGGTGCGGTGCTGCAGGACACAAAAGCAAAGACTGCGGAGAGCCCCCGAAGTGCTTGGCGTGCGCCGGGAAGCGTGACGCAAAGCACATAATGGGAGGCCCTAGGTGCACGGCCGGTAAGCCGACTAGCAAGCCACGGGCGTGAGTGTGACACAGCTAAATTAGAAACACTGCTTCGCGGCTCAGCAACTGCTATACCAAGCAGTCACTGAGTCGTTGTCGGACATCGCCATAATCTCGGACCCCTACCGAATTCCTTCCGGAAACGGAAACTGGATTTCGGACGGGTCCGGTATGGCGGCAATATGGACGACGAGCAGGTTCCCGGTTCAAGAGATAGTGTCAACTTCAAACGAAGGATACGCGATTGCCAAGGTGAACGGAGTGTACTACTGCAGCTACTATGCTCCGCCTCGTTGGTCTACCAAGCAGTTCGCAAGGATGAACGACCGAGCCACCGGGGAGCTGATCGGTCTATCACCGTTGGTAGTGGCGGGCGCCTTCAACGCATGGGCAACTGAGTGGAGAAGTCGACGCACAAACCAGAGAGGCCGGATCTTGTTGGAGGCTTTGGTGAAGCTCAACATAGATCTGGCCAACGTCGGCTTGAAGGGCACCTTCAGTAGAAACGGCGCGGAGTCGATCATCGATGTGACATTCTGTAGTCTAGGATTGATCACGAACTGGAGGGTAGACGATGGCTACACTCATAGCGACCATCTGGCGGTCTGTTATAGCGTAGACTGTAAAACGAGACCGCATGTGGCGAGTAGAATTAACACTCCAGCTCCTCGCGGGTGGAGGATATCACACTTCAACGAATTGGTATTTGCGGAAGCAATTAGACTAGAACACGAGGTGAGCAGAACTCGTAACCTGAGCGCTGATCAACTTGTTGCCTTACTTTCGCGGGCGTGCGACGCCACTATGCCTAGGAACCGCCAGCCTAGGCATGGAAGGCCACCAGTCTACTGGTGGACCGACGCGATAGCGGACCTCCGCAGAGCGTGTCTTCAAGCGAGAAGAAGGATTCAACGTGCGCGAACCGACGAAGAAAGGGAAGATCGTCGAGGGGCATTCAGTTCCGCAAGCGCGGCGCTTAAGAGAGCAATAAAAGCTGGTAAACGTGCGTGCTTCGAAAGACTGTGCGCTAGTGCCAACACTAACCCGTGGGGTAACGCCTATAGGATGGTGATGGCCAAGACTAAGGGTGCGATGGCGCCCGCAGAAAAATCACCAGCGATGCTTGAGCGGATCATAGAGGGACTCTTTCCACGCCACGAGCCAAATCCTTGGCCTCCGGCTGGCGAGTCACTTCACCGACGTTCCAGTATCTCAAACACAGACCAGAGGTGGTCGGCCAACCTGCCGAACACCCAATATATGAGTGACGGCGTTAGCCGTGCCGAGGCAGAGGAGGCGGAAACGGTTACGAATGAGGAACTCATCGCGATCGCCAACTCCCTGAAGGTGAGCAAGGCACCGGGATTGGATGGGATTCCGAATCTGGCTGTGAAGAAGGCCATCAAAGAGGCCCCCAGACTATTCCGGGAAGTCATGCAGAGGTGCCTGGATGACTGTACATTCCCAGAGAGATGGAAGCGACAGAAGCTGGTCTTATTGCCGAAGACAGGGAAACCACCTGGTGTCCCGTCGGCATACAGACCGATATGTCTGCTCGATACGGCGGGTAAGGTGCTCGAAAAGGTTATTCTCAATAGACTGGTTAGGTACACCGAAAGTGCAAACGGTCTGTCGAGTAACCAGTTCGGCTTCCGAAAAGGCAAGTCTACGGTGGATGCTATTCTGTCCGTCACCAAAACAGCAGTGGTAGCACTCCAGCGTAAAAGATGGGGCATTCGCTATTGCGCAATCGTCACGTTGGACGTGAAAAATGCGTTCAATAGTGTTAGCTGGGATTCCATAGCCCACTCGCTTCGGAAACTAGACATTCCGGTGTCTTTGTACAGGATTCTGGAAAATTATTTCCAGAATCGTGTGCTAGTTTACAGCACAGACGAGGGTCAAAAATGTGTCCCAATTACTGCAGGGGTTCCACAAGGTTCCATCCTGGGCCCGGTACTGTGGAATATCATGTACGATGAAGTGCTGAAACTAAAGCTCCCCCAAGGGGTTGTGATCGTTGGATTTGCGGACGACATCACACTTGTAATGGACTTATTCCAAGCACCATTTAGAATATAAGTAAATATAAAACAAGTGGTGCGATCATATATCGCATCAGCATAAAACGTCGGTGCGATCACCCGCTGCATCAGCAGGAAAGGGTATTGCTACCGACGTGTACAATAAACTGATCGCTGAGTGCGATTCATTCAAGTACCAACGTTCGTCGTGTCTTGACTACTAGATGACACTCCCGGGTCCGGCTAGGAAGCCGGACCATTTTAGTTACCACATGGCGACCTGTGACATATCGGACAGTATTCACGTCGAAGCGAACCAAAAGTGGAAGAAAAAGGGCCGAATAGGAATGCGATACGTACGATTTGTGAAGGAAACGAATTAGCTCAACTTACGCTCCCATCAAATTAACACGAAATTTACACCGTGAGCAACTGACGTGATAAGTGTTACGATGATATATGAATGTTCTCATGCCCATCACACCGTTGCTAATTAATGGAGTTTAGTTAAAAACAAAAATAACTATGGCCGTTATAACAAGTGCTACAACAAGTAATAGTTTAATGCATGTCAAATAGTGCTCGAAATTACTGAAATGTGGTCTATTGGTAAGCGGGCGCAATTCGTCGCATACGGTGTAAAATAATAACAAAAACCGAACAGTCAGCGAAATGCAGCCGAATGCCGACCTAGGAAATGGAAATATTTAGCTGATGCAGAACACATTCATCTAACGTGCCTTCTCCAGCCAGACATTCACCTAACATCTATTACATACATGCCAACGAGGAAAATTTGTTGAGCCAGAAAAATACTAATCCAACAAGGTAAATCAACGACGAAAAGTTATGAGAAGTTTATTCCGAATATCTATTGAGTTTGGAAAATCATAAGACGCGGTGAGCCGCAGACCAACTAATCAACACTTCTGATGTACAGTCAATTTCTCGAGCGACACCCAGCATATACCTACAACAATATGCACACATTTTGCACAGCATTGCAAAACGATAACGATGTACAGCAACGTTGCTGAAACTTCCACAGTGGACCTTCCTACTTATTTGATTGAACAAACGGATAAACACCGGACTTACCTACATAGCATCGAGGAAAATTTATTGAACAAATAGCGAAACGTAAAAAGGTAATTACAGTTAACTAGATATAGAGGAAGTTTAGATTTTTCGTTCACTAGTGACGATGATGCAAACAAAGTCATACATTTATATATATTTATATATATTATATATATAATCGCGATAAAATCGTAAATCTTCGATAAGTGAAAGACTATATACTATTTATGTTATATCAATTTTTGACAGCGCCAGTTTGTATCGTGTTCAGTTTTAGTTTAATTTGTTTCCATTAAAACAGACCGATCTTTCTGTGCAATCAAACAAACAAAAATAATAATAACCGATGCCCGCGGTGAAAGCATTGTAAGTTGTGCGTGCGATATTTAGGTCGGTATGAAGAAAAAAAAAACAAATGTATGCCTGCACTCATTATTACTAAACTGGTGAACTCGAAAAACTATTTATATTACTATTTACGAATGAAAAAAGTTAGCTACTATATTATTATCGACATAACCCCTAAAAAAAAAAGAGATGAAATAATTTCGTCGGTGAGCAGGTTATGAACTGACACAATTTTTTTTTAATTATTTTAAAAAATGAAGTGAGTGAAGTAAAAACAGGAAAATCTGAGTACACAAGCACAAATAACATGGAACAAAACGGATTATTCATTTAGGAGCAACTGTGAAGCAAAGGAAACGATAATACGAAAATAGTAATAGTTTAAAGTTACTGAAAACTGTAGAGAATAGGTTCACCAAAAATATCATATCTAAAGCTTTACGAAGAATGAAAACACAGTGAAAGGATAAACTCTTAGAAGCAAGCAACAAGCATAACTCAAATTATCAAACAATAAATTATTTAAAAGATGCAAAAAAAAAACAAATAATGAGAAATGCAACACTAACAGTAAACAGTAACAGAAAAAAAAACAGCTTCAATATTTTCAAATTTTGCAAAAAAAAACAAAGTGAATCAAGATTAGTTTTTGGTTTTAGTGACATCATAACATACATTCCAAAAATTCAAAATTAAATAAATTTTGACAAATGCAATTAGATTCTAATTTGAATATTTCTCTATCTATCTTAACTGCATGGTTCAGTACCATATATTCTCGTTTAAAAAAAAAAAACATGATTTTCTTTTTATTATAAATCGCCTTGTTCTGGTACACGAAGCTGGTCACTTCTGTGTACCCGAATAAAGAAACAGCTTTCATCTTGAGCCTGACCAGCCTAAGGTGGGAGTAACGTTTTAACTTTAGCTTGTTTTTGTCTCATTTTCACTTACCAAAATTCTTCCTTTATTCAAAATAATCCTTTTCCTCGAGCTCTAAAACTAAACTAAACTAAAATACTACGATTAAAAATTGTCGTTATGAGAGCGCGGTGAAAGCCCGCAACAATAAAAAAATATATATATTTATTTATTTATTAAAGAGCTGCTAGGTGAATAGGCTCAAAATCCCTAGCAGCCTGCCCTGCTATGCGAATAGGCTAAAAATCCATAGCAAGGCATAGAAATTAAGAAAAATATATTCCTGGGAGCCATGTTATAAAATATAGTAGAATAGGGTAGCAGGCCTGCACCCAATCAATAAATAAAATATTAAAAATAATTGGATGGAATTTTGCCCCAGATGCCCGAACCAAAATGGTTATCGGATGCCCGGGTGAATAAGAAGTGCACGGACTCTAGCGTCTCGTAGCCATAATAAGTAAAATTTTTTTTTAATACCCCGGATGCCTGGCACTTTAAAGATGACCAGAAGGACGTCATAAGATTAATAAGAGATTTAAACTTTAATCCTTTACGATCATTTTCAATAACTAGTGTGTAATAAACATAATTATAACTTTATAATACCATAAAAATATTACAAATTTTTATAATTAAACACAACAAACAGAAAAGCAGTCCAATTATATACCTTAAATTAAGTAATTCATAACCTAAAATTTATACACTTATTATTAGTTAACATAATATACCTTTTCATTGGTTTACTAATCCTAATTCCTAATTATATTTCAATTCGTTTTAATATTTTCATCTAAATTATCTTTATCCAAATTTATTCAAGAGTACCAACACATATGTAACCATAACATTACAAAATATGACATGAAAATAATAAACATATTTTCCTTATTTTCACAAACAAAAACAACAACCAAACTAAAACATTACATGACATTAAAACAAACGAAAAAAAAATTAACCTAACCTAAACTTAAAAAAAAAAACACAGCAAACAGTTTTTTCATAGTCCCGAAGTATGTGCTGAACAGTTCTGCTAAACCTAACTTTTGATAATATAAATTTATGTGTTTATGTAACTTAGAAATATTGTATTCATATATTTTTGTTCTCATCCGATTGTACTTAGAGTATAGTCTGACAGAGCAACTATATCAATGCAAATTCTACCAAATTACATAATCATTGTCTCACTAATTTAAAAAAACTCAAAATCTAATACATATTTTTCAATTTTAAAAAACATTTATAAAACAAATTACTTAAATCAGTCATAAACCGAACAGATTAGCAAAAGACTCATCAATAACACTGTAATATTTTCTTAGATTCATTTTTTTTAAGATCACGTAATATTATTTTCATTTAATTATAATCCGATAACTTTCACAATACTAGCAACAACAACAAAAAGTTGCAAATAAAATACAGAATAAAAAACACAAGACGAATCTCACATCTTAAAACAAAAAAAAAACGTTATAAATATCTATAAAAATATTTTTCTAAAAAAAAAAAAAAATTTAAAATTTAACTTTAAGACCTCCTATAACAACAATAAAAATAGATATTAAAATAAATGAAATATAAGAATATTGAACATTTAAGAAAAAAAAAATTTTTTTTTGTTTATTTTTCTTTCGCAAATGACTAAATTATAATAACCCATAACAAAACTTATTCAACTTATAACGAAAACAAATTACCACTAATTAAATAGAACTAATTATGTAGATTAATTATAACACCTAGAATTCGAATCATCCTTAAGTACAAAACCAATTTAAAAACCTTAGCCAACCCTACATTAATTACATAAATACCTTTCATCAATTGCACATATATTATCTTTAAAGCAAAATCTTATCCTAATATATGTGATCAAACACATATATTCAATCAAAAAAAAAAAACAAATTCTTTTTTCAACACATAGCGATTCAACGTTACATAACTTCAAATTTCTGGACAATCTTCATCATCCACAATAGATTGGAGCGTTGGAAAAAGATTACAGACATCTCAATAAATATCTGAGATCTTTACCCAATAAGCACCAATGGATTGGGACGATACGACGAAAATTCCTAGCTACACCACTAACTACTATACCACAACACAAAATTAAAAAAAAAAAAAAAAAAAAAAAAAAACAAAACAAAATAAAAATAATAAAATTTTCAAAAATTACTGTCAACGTTCGACAAAAATCGACAAATTAAAAATATATTTTTAGGCATGTTTTCGGATATGAAAAAATTTCAGAGATAAATCAATAAGAATTTCGATAGTAGGATCTGATTTTGGTATTTCTGATGTAGATTTCGAAATAAATGTAGAAGAAAGTATATACTTTAAAGAATATTTGAACAACAAATTAAAAAAAAAACAAAAACAAAAAAAAAGCTGCATCAACATATTAAGGAAATAAGATAATGCATCTTTTACAATTTTTCTACATAACCAATTACATGAATATAAATTTTTAACAAATTTGAATTTACAAAATTCAAATTTTTCCCTAAGAGGGGTGGTGTAATGGACTTATTCCAAGCACCATTTAGAATATAAGTAAATATAAAACAAGTGGTGCGATCATATATCGCATCAGCATAAAACGTCGGTGCGATCACCCGCTGCATCAGCAGGAAAGGGTATTGCTACCGACGTGTACAATAAACTGATCGCTGAGTGCGATTCATTCAAGTACCAACGTTCGTCGTGTCTTGACTACTAGATGACACTCCCGGGTCCGGCTAGGAAGCCGGACCATTTAAGTTACCACACACTTGAGGTCTACGGCGAGCCGATCGAGGAGGTTGAGTTGACGGCTTCGCACTCTATAAGCGTCGTCGAGGACTGGATGCGCTCCAAAACACTGGAGCTGGCGCATCATAAGACGGAGATTTCAGTTGTCAATAACCGCAAGTCGAAGCAACAGGCGTTGATCAGTGTCGGGAATTGCACCATCGCCTCTAAGCGCTCCCTGAAGCTGCTGGGGGTGATGATCGATGACAAGCTCGCTTTCGGGAGCCATGTCGAATATGCCTGTAAGAGGGCTTCAATGGCTATTGCAGCATTATCTCGCATGATGTCCAATAGCTCAGCAGTGTACGGCAGCAAGCGGAAACTTCTAGCTAGCGTGACTTCGTTCATACTGAGAAACGGCGGGCCAGTGTGGTCCAAAACACTAGGTAAACATCGGAGTAAGTTGGAAAGTACCTACAGGCTCATGTGCCTGAGGGTTGCGAGCGCGTATCGAACTGTGTCATACGACGCAATCTGCGTCCTGTCCGGCATGATGCCTATCAGCATAGCCATTAAGGAGGACGTAGAATGCTTCGATCAACGTGACACAAGGGGCATACGAGGTACCAGAAGATCATTCTCGATGATCAGATGGCAGCAGGAGTGGTCCAATTCCGCGAAGGGTAGATGGACGCATCGACTTATTCCGGATGTATCCAGATGGGTCGGGAGGCGCCATGGAGAAGTGAACTTCCATCTGACACAGATTCTGTCAGGCCATGGTTGCTAAAGGCAGTATCTACACAGATTCGGGCATGCGGGGTCCCCCATGTGTCCCGAGTGCGCGGATGCGGAAGAGACTGCTGAGCATGTCTTCTTCGTGTGCCCTCGTTTTGTGCATGCGCGGAGCGACATGATGGTAGTGAGCGGGCCAGACACCACTCCGGACAACCTAGTTCGGAGGATGTGTAAAGACCCAAACATTTGGAGGGCGGTTCGTACAGCCGCCTCTCAAATAGTTTTAGAATTGCAAAACAGGCGACAGGTTGACCACCGACACGCCAGTGTTAGCTAACGGCCAGTCTCCAGGTTAGTTAGCTAAGTTACCAAAAAGACCTAAAGAACCAAGAGGGTGCACAGAGCACAAAAGCCGCTCCCCGAAGCAATACCTAGCTATGGTCCCGGGGAGTATTATGGGCTGGAGACTGAAGGGGTTTTAGTGGGTCCGGTCCTTAGTCAAACCAACCCCAAGCCCCTGAGGTGACCAATGCAAATTGCAAATGCAAATTTTCCCTTCACCTGAAACAAAAAAAAAATATATAAATATATATATATATATATAAATATATATATATATATATATATATATATATATATATATATATATATATATATATATATATATATATATATATATATATATATATATATATATATATATATATATATATATATATATATATATGTATACATATATATATATATATATATATATATATATATATATATATATATATATATATATATATATATATATATATATATATATATATATATATATATATATATATATATATATATATATATATATATATATATATATATATATATATATATATATATATATATATATATATATATATATATATATATATATATATATATATATATATATATATATATATATATATATATATATATATATACAATTGTATATATATATATACAATGTACCGGCATCAGTAGGATTCCCATCAGAAGTAACCTGTCGTAACGAGTTTATACACTCAGCTGGATCGAGTAAACAAATTTAGGTCAATATTCTAGGCGTAGATAGAATCTACAACGTGTTTCAGAGGTAACTTCTGATGGAAATCTGACTAACGCCGGTACACTGGCAGTGTTGGCAGAAAAAATGATTTGCAACATAAATTTCGACATACTCAACTTTGAACAGCTCTAGTATTTTTTTGGCCCACCCTAGCTCTTTTGTGTCTTCGGCCAAGTTGTTAGGCATCAAAAAACCTACCGTTTGAAGTCATGAAACCTATGGTTTGAGCCATTTTGAGCTCTTATATATATATATATATATATATATATATATATATATATATATATATATATATATATATATATATATATATATATATATATATATATATATATATATATATATATATATATATATATATATATTTTTTTTTTTTTTTTTGTTTCAGGTGGAGGGGAAATTTGCATCCAAACCCCTGAGGTGACCAACCTCAGGGAGTGTGGAGTTGGTTTGAATCAGTGACCGGACAACCCACTAAAACCCCTCCAGTCTCCAGCCCATAATACTCCCCGGGACCACCGCTAGGTATTGCTTCGGGGAGCGGCTTTTGTGCTCTGTGCACCCTCTTGGTTCTATAGATCTCTTTGCTAACTTAGCTAACTAACCTGGAGACTGGCCGTTAGCTAACACTGGCGTGTCGGTGGTCAACCTGTCGCCTGTTTTGCAATTCTAAAACTATTTGAGAGGCGGCTGTTCAAACCGCCCTCCAAATGTTTGGGTCTTTACACATCCTCCGAACTAGGTTGTGTGGAGTGGTGTCTGGCCCGCTCACTACCATCATGTCGCTCCGCGCATGCACAAAACGAGGGCACACGAAGAAGACATGCTCAGCAGTTTCTTCCGCATCCGCGCACTCGGGACACATGGGGGACCCCGCATGCCCGAATCTGTGTAGATACTGCCTGAAGCAACCATGACCTGACAGAATCTGTGTCAAGTGGAAGTTAACTTCTCCATGGCGCCTCCCGACCCATCCGGATACGTCCGGAATAAGTCGATGCGTCCATCTACCCTTTGCGGAATTGGACCATTCCTGCTGCCATCTGATCATCGAGAATGACCTTCTGGTGCCTCGTATACCCCTTGTGTCACGTTGATCGAAGCATTCTACGTCCTCCTTAATGGCTATGCTGATAGGCATCATGCCGGACAGGACGCAGATTGCGTCGTATGACACTGTACGGTACGCGCTCACAACCCTCAGGCACATGAGCCTGTAGGTACTTTCCAGTTTTCGACGATGACTGTTGGTACCTAACGCTTTGGACCACGCTGGCCCACCATACCTAAGTATGGACGAAACCACGCTGGCAAGAAGTTTACGCTTGCTGCCATATACCGCTGAGCTATTGGACATCATTCGAGATAGTCCTGCAGCGGCCGTTGAAGCCCTCTTACAGGCATAGTCGACGTGACTCTTAAATGTGAGCTTATCGTCAACCATAACCCCCAAGAGCTTCAAGGAACGCCTTGAGGTAATGGTGCAGTCACCGACTCTGACCACCGCCTGTTGCTCTAATTTGCGGTTGTTCACAACCGTAACCTCCGTTTTATGGTGCGCTAACTCCAGTTTCCTAGAGTGCATCCAGTCTTCGACCTTGCGTATGCAGTGCGCGGCCGTCAACTCGACCTCTTCGATCGACTCGCCGTAGACCTCTAGCGTGATGTCGTCTGCGAAACCGACGATCACAACCCCTACAGGGAACTTTAGTTTCAACACCCCGTCATACATGACATTCCACAACACCGGGCCCAGGATGGAACCTTGCGGTACCCCTGCGGTGATTGGGACGCACTTCTGACCCTCCTCCGTGTTGTAAACTAGTACCCGATTCTGGAAATAATTTTCCAAAATCTTGTACAACGACACCGGTACGTGGATGCTCCTAAGCGCGAGCGCTATGGAGTCCCAACTGGCGCTATTGAATGCATTCTTCACGTCAAGCGTGACGATTGCGCAATAGCGAATGCCCCAACTCTTACGCTGGAGTGCTACCTCTGCCGTCTTGGTGACAGAGAGAATAGCATCCAGCGTGGATCTACCTTTCCGGAAGCCGAACTGGTTACTTGCCAGACCGTTTACACCCTCTGTGTACTTCACCAGTCTGTTGAGGATAATCCTCTCAAGCACCTTGCCCGTAGTGTCCAGCAGACAGATAGGTCTGTATGCCGATGGGTCCCCTGGCGGTTTCCCAGCCTTCGGCAACAGCACCAATCTCTGTCGCTTCCACCTGTCCGGAAAGAGGCAGTCATCCAGGCACTTCTGCATGACTGCTCGAAATAGATCGGGGCCACTTTCATGGCCGTCCTGATGGCCAAGTTCGGGATTCCATCCGGTCCCGGTGCCTTGCTCACCTTTAGGGAGTTGGCGATCACGATGAGTTCCTCATTCGTAACCCTTACCTTCTCCACAACCTCTGCACGGCTGCCGTCTCTCACGGATTGGATGCCCGGCAGGTTGGCCGACCATCCCTGGTCTGTGTCTGAGATACTGGAACGTCGGACGTGAGACTCAGCAACCGGAGGCCAAGGATTTGGCTCGTGTCGTGGAAAGAGTCCCTCGATGATACGCTCCAGCATCGCTGGTGATCGCTCTGCAGGCGCCAACACGCCTTTGGTCTTCGCCATTACGACTCTGTAGGCGTTGCCCCACGGATTCGTATTGGCACTCGCGCATAGCCTATCGAAGCAGGCCCTTTTGCTCGCCTTTATCGCACTTTTAAGCGCCGATCTTGCAGATCCGAATACTACACGGCGCTCTACCCTCTGTGCATCGGTACGTGCACGTTGCAACATCCGTCTTGCACGGAGGCACGCGCTACGGAGGTCCGCTATCGCGTCGGTCCACCAGTATACCGGTGACTTACCATTCCTAGGTTGGCGGGTCCTAGGCATGGCGGCGTCGCACGCCCGCGATAATGTGGCAACTAATTGGTCAGCACTCGGGCGGAGCCAACTGCCCCCCTCGCGCTCTCTTCTCATTGCTTCTGCAAATACCTCGGCATCGAAATGCGATGTCTTCCACCCGCGGACGGTCGGAGTATTGGCTCTACCCGTCGCCTGCCGCCTCACGTTCTGGACTACGCTATAGCAGACCGACTGGTGGTCACTATAGGTGTAGCCATCGTCTACCCTCCAGTTCACGATCAGTCCTGGGCTGGAGAACGTCACGTCGATGATCGACTCCGCACCATTTCTGCTGAATGTACACTTGGTTCCAACGTTGGCCAGATCTAGGTTGAGCTTTGCCAAAGCTTCCAACAAGATCTGACCCCTCCGGTTCGTGCGGCGGCTTCCCCACTCAACAGCCCAAGCGTTGAAGTCACCCGCCACTACTAAGGGTGTTAGTCCCGTCAGCTCCATAGATAACAAATCGACCATCTGGGTGAACCTTTCGATAGACCAACGCGGCGGAGCATAACAACTGCAGTAGAACACTCCGTCCACCTTGGCAACCGCGTATCCTTCATTTGAGGTTGACACAACCTCCTGAACCGGGAACTTGCTGGTCGTGCATATGGCCGCCGTACTGGACTTATCTGCAACCCAATTACCGTTTCCGGGAGGAATGCAGTAGGGGTCCGATACGATTGCGATGTCCGACCGCGACTCAGACGCTGCTTGGTATAGCAGCTGCTGTGCCGCATAGCAATGGTTCAGGTTCAATTGTGTCACCCTCACGCCCGTGGTTTCGTGGCCGCCTTACCGGCTGGGCACCGTGGGCCTCCCATAAAGTGCTTGGCGTCCCGTTTTCCAGTACATACCAAGCACTTGGGAGGCTCCCCGCAGTCTTTAGCTTTATGGCCAGCACCACCACAACGCCTACATAACTGGCTCCTATCGGGCCCCTTGCAGGTTCAGGACTTGTGTCCTCCCTCGAAACACCTGAAGCAAACGTCCGGCTGCTGGAGTATGCTCAGGGGACATACTGACCAGCCAACCTTAAGTTTGGCTGTCTTCGGGGCCAGAGTTGCATCGGCCGATGCAAGCCGGAAAGTGGCCACCTGGGTCCCCGCTGGACCCTTTCGGAGGCGAATTACCTCAGTGGCTACTTCCACTCCGCACTTCTCCTTGAGGGCCTGTGCAATATCGCACCTCTCGGTGATTTCATCCAGGTTTTTGAGCTGGAGAGTCACCTCTGAGGTGAGTGCCCGAATTTGCACATCTTTCCCGAGGACCTGCTCGGCTACCGTCTTGTAGGCAGCGCCCTTGTTTTTAGCATCCTTACGGAGCTCAAGGATCATCTCGCCGGTGCGAGAACGACGGATGGTCCGCACATCCGCTCCCAGATCCTTGAGCTGGGTTTCGCCTCTCATTTTCTTCAAGACTTCGGAGTACTTGGACCCATCCGTCTTGAGTATGAGGGCGTCGCCCCTGCTTCGCGCCTTCTTTCCCATTTTTGGACGATTTGTCGCCTTCTCGTCGTTGCGCTTGCTGTCTTTTTGGCGCTTCCTTCCTCCCACGGTAACCCAAGGGTTTCCCGTAGCTGCCACTTCGGCAGACTTTTCGGCGGACTTGGAGGCCGTTGGTGTGCTATCTCGCGGGCTTAGCACAACCAACCGTTTCTTGCTGTTCTCGGGGGCTTCCCCCGGAGACTGCCTTGCTCTTTTTGCGGCTGACCCGGAGGCGCAAACCGCTGCAAACATGCAGGTGTCCGTTTGGACCGACTTCGTCGCCCTTCCGGTCACCTCCGTTGCATTCTTCTCTGCAGCCACCGCTCTTGCCTTGAGCTCGGCGTGCTCCTTATTCGCAGCATCGACGGAGGACCGAAGCATGAAGAGACCCTGCTTCAGGTACTTCGTCGTGTTGGTGCGACATATATATATATATATATATATATATATATATATACATATATATATATATATATATATACATATATATATATATATATATATATATATATATATATATATATATATATATATATATATATATATATATATATATATATATATATATATATATATATATATATATATATATATATATATATATATATATATATATATATATATATATATATATATATATATATATATATATATATATATATATATATATATGAGCAATTCTCGCTGCAACTAGGCCACTATGTGCACAAGGTCTTCTAATTTGATATAGGTATTAGAAATAGAGAAAAAATAGTAATGCCATTTTTGTTTTGTCGAATTTTTTGACCCCTTGGTCACCAAGGGGCGAAACAGTTTTCAGAAAAGTTTAAATTTTAGCAATTCTTGATGTATTATTTGAGTTCGTTATGTAAAGTACTATTCTGTAAAGAGGAATGTTAGGGCTTTCATTTGAAGTGATCAAAATTCAGGCCGTCATCTTGAATTTGGCCGCCATCTTGGATTATATCAGAGAAATTCGATTTTGACCGTGTTCGCAAATACCGACTTTCGATCTGAGACCAGCATTGGGAAGCTGAAAAATGCTATAAGATGCAAGAAAAAATTTTGGTGAGCATCAGTGTTAACCCATCAATTGAAGCTATTTTCCAAGCTGAGTTTCAAAATATTCATCGTACATCGCGCGATCAACGTAGTAACCTGTTTACTGAGACCAAGTGGAAGCACATATTATGTCCATATATGTCCATATATCATAATCGATTGATGCTACAACTAGTACGCCACTATTGTTTTTTTGAGTTTAGTGAGAATAATGAGTACAACACTAGCATGTGTGATACTAACAAAGCGATAGGTTTTTTAATACTGAGCAGTTTCACAAAAAATGTGCCAGCTTTAATATTTTATTTAAATTGTCATTTTTAATTTTGCTGAAACTCTGCATGGACGTTTCTATAGGCAAAAGATGCCATTCTATGCTAATGGTTTAATATTTTGCAACATGACTCATTTTTGAGAAGCTATCGAAAAATGCTATTTTGAGAAGATATTGATGTTTATGTTTAAAATAGTTTATTTGACACGGCACGATACAATTTATGTTTAACTGAGCCAAGTACATTTTTTTTTTAATTCTAAATTAGCAGGGAAAAGAGGTAGGCACATTTTTTATATCTCGCTGCCGACTACGAGCTAGTGGGGATTTCAGGTGAGAGGAGGGGAGTTACAATTTTGATTTTAACTATATTGAGTTACAGGATTTATTTATTTGTACATGGCTAAGCAGTGATGTTCCAGTTGAGCAGTTTTGGTCTGAGGTGTCTGCGTGAACATGAAGATGCCGAGTCTTCGATTTAGTGTCTCCAGCATGGTTTATCATTTTCATTCAGTTTATAACGGGAATTGTAATCTAACAAATAAATAAGAAAAATCAAATTTTAATTCCAGCATTTTTTATAAACCCGTATAGCTGTGTCATGTACTGGAGATCACCGCTTCCCAGAATGTCTCTAACGGGTACGTTCGGTTGTTTTCCTCGGGCCCGAAGGGAATCTATAAGCTCGGACCTAACACCACAGTATTCGGTACACGACCAAACAACATGCTCGATGTCATGGTAGCCATCGCCACAAACGCAGTGATTACTGTCTACAAGCCCTATACGAAAGAGATGCGTGTTTAACGTGTAGTGATTGGACATAAGTCTGGACATCACGCGAATGAAGTCCCGACCTACATCCAACCCCTTGAACCATGCTTTCGTCGATACCTTAGGAAAAATGGAATGTAGCCACCGTCCCAGTTCATCTGAGTTCCATGATAATTGCCAACTGTTGAGTGTTCTCTGGCGCAAAATGCTATAAAATTCATCATAAGCAATTGGTCTTTCATAAATATCGCCATCAATAGCACCCACCTTAGCTAAAGAGTCAGCCTTTTCATTACCCGGAATCGAGCAATGAGAAGGGACCCACACTAAGGTAACCCGGTAATTTTTATCTGTTAAAGCACTTAAAAACCGCCGTATTTTCCCCAGGAAATACGGGGTGTGCTTCACAGGCTTCATCGATCGCAGAGCCTCAATGGCACTGAGACTATCTGTGAAGATGAAGTAGTGGTCTATGGGCAGGGTTTCGATGATCCCAAGAGAGTACTGAATAGCAGCAAGTTCTGAGACGTACACGGAAGCAGGAGCATCGAGTTTGTAGGAGGCGGTAAAATTTTCATGATAAACACCGAAGCCAGTGGACCAACCTCTCGAAATTTTCAATTACTAATGGGTTCATAACTGAGCATCGGATTAGCAACCGGTAAGAGAGATTCCAAAAGCGATGTTTCAACGGGAGAATACCAGCTAGCACTTCAAGACTCATCGTATGGGTCGACTGCATGCAGCCTAAGGCAATACGCAAACAACGATATTGTATTCGCTCCAGTTTGATCAAATGTGTGTTTGCTGCGGAGCGGAAGCAGAAACACCCGTACTCAATTACAGACAATATCGTTGTTTGGTAAAGCCTTAGAAGGTCTCCTGGGTGGGCACCCCACCAGGTTCCGGTTATTGTACGAAGAAAATTAATCCTCTGTTGGCATTTTCGTGTTAGATACCTAATATGACAAGCCCAGGTGCATTTAGAGTCGAACCAGACCCCGAGATATTTAGCGACTAAAACCTGAGTGATCGTTTTACCCGTTAGTACGAGCTGCAGCTGAGCTGGGTTATGCTTCCTAGAAAAAACGACCAACTCAGTTTTCTCCGGAGAGAATTCGATACCCAGCTTAAGAGCCCATTCAGACAAATTGTCTAAGGTATCTTGCAATGGTCCTTGCAGATCGCTAGCCTCGCTACCAGTAACGGATACAACGCTATCGTCTGCAAGTTGCCGTAGCGTGCATGAATTTGCAAGACATTCATCGATGTCATTGACGTAAAAATTATATAAGAGAGGACTTAAACATGAGCCCTGGGGAAGGCCCATGTAACTTATTCGGGAAGTTGTCGAATCGCCATGTGAGAAATACATATGCTTTTCTGACAACAAATTGAGCAAAAAGTTATTCAAATTTGGTGAAAGTCCCTGCGATTGAAGTTTCGCGCTTAAAACTTCTACAGAGACAGAGTCAAAAGCCCCCTTAATATCCAAGAACGCAGAAGCCATTTGCTCTTTTCGAGCAAATGCGAGTTGAATTTCAGTAGAAAGCAACGCTAGGCAATCGTTCGTCCCTTTGCCCCGGCGAAAGCCAAATCGAGTATCTGAAAGTAAACCGTTTGTTTCGACCCATTTCTCTAACCGTAAGAGGATCATTTTCTCCATTAATTTCCGGAGGCAAGAGAGCATCGCAATCGGCCTATATGAATTGTGATCAGAGGCAGGTTTCCCGGGTTTTCGAATAGCAATGACTTTTACCTCCCTCCAGTCGTGCGGAACAATATTTAGCTCAAGAAACTTGTTGAACAAATTCAACAAGCGTCTTTTTGCAGAGTCGGGTAGATTCTTCAACAGGTTGAATTTTATTCTATCTAACCCTGGAGCCTTATTGTTGCACGACAGGAGAGCCATTGAAAATTCCAACATCGAAAATGGAGGCTCTTCCGTAGTTACTAATAACGCGTCGCGAAAGGTTTTCTGTTCCGGTACAGAGTCCGGACAGACCTTTTTGGCAAAATCGAGTATCCAGCGATCTGAATACTCCTCGCTTTCATTCGAAACGTCACGGTTCCGCATGCGCCTGGCGGTATCCCAAAGGCTGCTCATCGCTGTTTCCCTCGACAACGCGTTTACAAACCGCCACCAGTATCCGCGTTTTTTCGCTTTCATCAAGCTCTTCATCTGCCTGTCGAGTACCTCGTACCTTCGAAGCAGCTTAACAGAGCCGTACTTTCGGTAGTCCTTATACGCCGAGGACCTTCGCGCGTACAGTTCAGAGCACTCTTTGTCCCATCATTTGTTGGGAGGGCTCCGTCTAATCGTTACCCCGGGTATCGGTTTCGTCTGAGCTTGAGTCGCGGCGTCGATGATCAAGCCAGAAAGGAGCGCGTATTCTTCCTCCGGAGGAAGTTCCTCGTAAGTCTCGATGGATTCCGCAATAATCGTCTCATAAGACTTCCAATCAATATTACGTGTCAGGTCGTATGAGATATTGATTGGATCCGGGGGAGTTGAACCATTAGCATTTGAAATAAGGATTGGAAGATGATCACTACCGTGGGGATCGTTGATTACTTTCCACTGGCAATCTAACGCTAGTGATGTCGAGCAGAGGGATAGGTCAAGCACGCTTTCACGTGCTGGAGGCTTAGGTACACGTGTCGCTTCCCCAGTATTCAAAAGTGTCATATTGAAGTCGTCGATTAAGCTACAGATTAAAGAAGATCGGTTGTCGTCGTACAGCGACCCCCATAGCGAACAGTGAGAATTGAAATCTCCCAATATCAAAAAAGGCGCAGAAAGCAACTCTGCTATATCAGTAAGTTGCCTCTGTTCAATCCGCGCGGACGGAGGGATATATATCGAAGCAAGGCATAGGTCTTTTCCATTTATATTCGTTTGAATGGCAACGACTTCAATATTTGAGATCGAGGGGAGGTCGATTCTAAAAAAAGAATAGCATTTTTTGATCCCTAAAAGTACCCCTCATCCGTGTGAGTCTCGATCTCGACGAATAATGTTAAAATCGTGGAAATTAAGTTGATCGTTTGAATTGAGAAAAGTTTCACAGAGCGCAAACGCGTCACAATTGTGTGTGTTCATCAAATGAGAAAATAGATCGAATTTGGGGATGATACTTCTGCAATTCCACTGTAATACAGTGATAAAATTCCTAACCTCTTTCGACGTATTAGTCATCGAAAGATATGATAGCTGAAATGAGGGGCCAAGTTGCTGCTAGTTGCTTCAAAAAGGTTTTCACTGTGGGGAGGAGGTCAAGAAGAATATTTTGAAGGGGATCTGGTATGTTGAACGTTTTAAATATCCAATCCACAATATCAGAGAAATTTATAAACCCTGTTTCTTTTCTATTTTCTGATTGAGCAAAGGGTGCACGAGGGATTTTTGGTGCCCCAGGAAGCGGTGGGTACTCCTGGTTTGAATTGAAATTAAAACCAGGAGGTACTTGCTTCGGTTTTTTCACTACTTCCTTTTTGTGTTGGCTTATTGGTCATTCCGCTAGGGGTTATCTTACGACCTTTGCGAGAAAGATTAGGAGAGTTCCTAGATCCTTCTGGCATGGCATAAGAACACCCTTCAACGGGATCGTCAGATGTACCCTCATCGGTTGGCAAAAAGGAAAAGATGTTTCCTGTCGAGGGTGGCTCAGCCCTCTTAAGCATTTCTGCAAAAGAGCGCTTTGATCGTTCCTTGAGGGAACGCTTAATTTTTTCCTCGCGCTGTTTGTACGCGGGACACGCCGAAAGGTCATGCCGAGTTCCTTCACAGTAAAGACACTTTTCATTATCCTCACTGCAAGCGGTCTCAGCATGATTGCCTCCGCACTTGCTGCAGCGTGCCTTGTTGCAGCAGTAGGTGGCTATATGACCTAACTGCTTGCAGTTTTGGCAATGCATGACCCGCGGTACGAACAGGCGTACAGGCAGACGAACCCTGTCCAAAGAGATGTAGTTCGGCAGTGCAGATCCGGCGAATGTTACACGGAAGGAATCCGAAGGGAGGAATTTCTTCTTCCCTTCTTCGATGGATACTGAATGCAATTGCTTGACATCCAGTATCTTTACATTTTGAATCAGGGGGTTCTTGAAACAGCCAAACCCGTGACGCAAAATGTCATCGACCGTGAGGTTTCCTTCGGTCTCTCGTGAAGAGCTCGTAGCTAGCAATTGCATTTGCTTGCTTCAAGCTACTCACGACAACTCGCAGTTTGTTCGGTCTAACTTTAATAATTTCGGTTACGTCCGAAAACTGTTTTGTCAGGTCCTTGCCGATTTGTATTATATTAAGAGGCTTCTTAATGGGCCTGAAAAAAACTATGAACGGACCTTTCGAAGCATCTGGGTAAGCTTTCGCCCGTATTTCAGGTACCCTTGGTACAGGGCTAGGTAGCGGGGATGGTACAGGGGAAGGCAGGGGGAACTGCAGGGGGAGATTTCAATCTCTTCCCCATTTGTTTCCACATCCAGGAATAGTTCCATCTGGTTGTTGTCCATTTTTGCGGGAGCGTTACGCTCTACCGCACACAAACGATAATTATCCGAATATACGGGGGATCAAATAATTGGTATTAAATAAAAAAACAATTTTTCAAGTTAAGAAGGATCAAATGAAAAAAAAAGGAAATCGTATTGGGGACGAAAAATAATAATAATAATTATAATAATAATAATAACAATTACAATAATAGTGATAATAAAAATAAAAATTATAATTATAAAGCGAATACTTCACCAAACGTCTAGGTCTTTTGCCTACACGGTCTTTTGCCTGATGGCTGCTAGTTGGATCAATCAGGAAGAGTGTCTCAGCAAAACAAACAATGCCGACATCGAATGATCCCGTTTTGTGTTGTATCACGGTGGTCTTATTTGCGCGCGGCCTTGTAGATGAGACTTGCAGTTGAATCCACTCACTCGGCCGTATGGAGATCCGTGCTGCTAGCGGGGTACCAGCGGTGCGAGGGAATGTTTTTGCTGCTATGATTCCAGCTGCGTGACCGGACCGGCCACTGGCGGGGTAGCCTACCAGTGCGCAAAAGATGCTTCTGCTGATAAACTGCAGGCTATTGTTTTTGCACAGGGCACTGCACAAGAACGAACCGATAAAACAATACCCGTCGAACGACAACTCGTGTGCCGTATTGTTATATTTCGAATCAACCGGAGAAGCTATCGAAAAATGCTATTTTGGGAAGATATTGATGATTACAAATATTTTCAGGGCCAAAACGGTTTGTTTGATCGGTATGACGTCTTTTATAAAGTTGTAGTTAATATTTTTGTCTCTCCGAAAAAATATACACTTTGAAATGATTTTTTATTGAAAAAAAAGGTAAGAGAAAAATGTAAATTTATCGTCAGGTTTTAGCTATTATCGCCCGGGGGCCAATGAAGACATAGAGAACTAATCTTTTGCAGGAAGATAATCTGCATTATGAAAAACCATCATGCAAAAATTTAACGCTCTAGGACATCATTTACATTTGAGTGCTTACATACCTTAAGCTATAGGTACCAAATAATCCTATTTCGAAAATCGAATAAGATATGTATGTGTGCGGAAGTATGCTCATGTGTGTTTATTTTCTTTCTTACAACCAATAGGGCAATGAACGGCTTAAGCAGTAGCGCCTATTTTAATCACTCGCAGAAAACAGGCCTCAAACTCCTGCTTTTTGATCAATATATATATATATATACATATATATATATATATATATATATATATATATATATATATATATATATATATATATATATATATATATATATATATATATATATATATATATATATATATATATATATATATATATATATATATATATATATATATATATATATATATATATATATATATCACCCAATTATATAATGATCACCCGAGAATATCAGTACCCGATTTTATCTGCCCCCGATTTTATCTGCCCCCGATTTTATCTGCCCCCCATTTCATCGGCCCCCGATTTCATCACCTCTTCACCCGATTTTATCATCATATATCATTTCATAAAAATATGTCAGTATGAACTGATTTTCTACTTAGGTTCAATATTCACAATTGATTCAAAATTTAAATTTTTCGAACACATTGGAATCATCACCGCATTTTCTTTGTTGGGATTTATTCGCCGCCATACCTCTAATTTTACTGATATTTATGCTCTCAAAATTCTATATTGCTCATTAGTGTGCAGTATTCTGGAGTACGTCTCCCGCACGTGTCTTCAGCAAATCACTTACATTTTACGAACCATATGAAGTTTTCTTTCAAAAGGCACTAACTCCCAATTTTCGTTCTAACTTTGTAAGTTATCAGCCTTCCAAAAATGCATATTCTTGCAAAAAAAATATTATGTTTTATCTATTAAAATAAACAAGCTATTTGCCCTATAATATTTTCAGGGGTAATTGCACGTTTACCATCTACAAATCTCGCAATTATTCACAAGTGGCAGTTAAGATACAAACTTTCGTCTTTTAAAGTCTGTAGACTGCATCCTCGATCAATTTTTATTTTTAAATTCATCGGTGTTGTTTTAGGAGATCGGCAACACTGCTAAGCCCGTACAAGTTGAAAAATAACCGTCTCGTGAATAAAAAGAAAAAATACATAGTTTTCGGGAAGTAAGACCACCGGAGTCAAGTGCGATTAAATCAGATTAGAGCACCATGTCGCTGAAAGTGAAAATGTGGCTATTAGTGAAAATCGAAGTCCGCAGAATCATTAATAAAAGTTGAAAATTTTGAGATTGATAAGCGTCTTCATAGTGTCGTGGTGTTAGTGTGTGTTGTGTACGGGACAGAGATGCCAGATGTTTTTGAAAAATGTCTGCAACTGCCCGAAAAACCGGAAAAATGTGCTCGAAATCTGATAAAAATGTATCCGTGATCCGAAAAAAATTTCACTCGCGCGAGTAAAAGTCTGTAAAAGTCTGCACACATTTAAGGAAAATCTGTGCAAATATAAGGAGACTAACAAAAATCTGCAGAAACCGTGGAAAAACTGCAAATATCTGCAAATCAATAAATACCTGCACACGGACTCCAAAAATCTGCGCTTTGCAGACAAATCTGCACATTTGGTATCCCTGGTACGGAAGCACGTATCACCTAATAGCGGTGGCAAAGCCATTTGCTTGGCAGCTTATACACATACAGGTTCCCTACCTTTTGCTGCTGCTTGCACGTATGCGCAACGCCGCTCGCAATATTTCCATGCATCGTAGGAGAGACGGAGATCAAAGGATTGGAGGAAAGGGAAGGAGTATTGGTGTTGGTGATGTTTTGCATGTACCACGAGTAACTGTGGCACTGAAAAGAGTTTTTGATTCAGGACTCCATGTGGCCTTTCATGATAAGTACTAAAATTACCAAAAACATACTGATATTATTATTCCAATTAATGATGAGTACAGTGTTTAGCGCATTTGTGTACGTGAATTAAGTGTTGGTTGAGAATGAAGAAAAAAATTGTTAGCTTGTGTTGTTCCTGAATAGAGAGCCTGTATGTTGGGCAGTCGGCGGGGCGCTAGCCGTTTGGGCGGCTGTCAACGTCAGAACGGGCGAGCTGTATAATTTTGCATTACCGTTGATCGTTTTGGTGTGACAGTTGCCTTAACGGTGGGTGCCTTGTCGATTCTCTGACGTACGGGCTCACTATTTCGAATTATGTTTGTGTGTCTGTGCAGATGTGATGAAGTCTATGCGGAGTCTTGCTTTTTTGATCAATTGCTCGGTGGTTGGTGTGTAGGCGCTGTGCGACTGTGTGCGTGTGAAGTGTGAGAACGAGTTTATTACCCGTTTCTTTTCGTGCCTTTTAGATATAGGTACTAGTGGCGAGGGGGCGCAAAGCGTGTGTTTTCTTACGTGAATATTCCGGCTAACCGAAAACTTTTGCTCTAATTTTCCGATTTTTTTAGCTTTTGAACCAGAAGCGGCGCGTGGCTCATTACATTACATGTGCACTGTCATTTGTGTAGGTTCTTTTTCAAACCAAAGTGTTTCAAGCTTTGAATTGAAGAGTCTCGCTAGCATGCTTACTTGTTTTTTTTATATATATTTTATTATATTTCGATAATTGCATATATTTGGTGGGTGCACATGTTGCACAAATGGACCCGACACCACTGTTTTGAACAAATGTGTTATTTTTGAGCGCTTTGACAACAAATTTGAGACATTGACGATTTGAGATTTGGCGTGTATCTACATTTTATAGAATCATATGGAATTGATTACTTGGAGCTTTGCCAGTTTTTCTATTTAATAGGCAACTCTTGCGTCGTATAGCAAGTTACAAGAATCATGTTGACATCTGTTTCCAAAGAGCATGGCTGAAAATTGAAGAAATAAATTCTATCGTTGCCACCGGTTTACGTACGAAGTATATAGTGTTAAGTTTTCTTCCCAATGCTGACAATTTAATTAAATTAATTTCTTCAGCCACAGAAAGCAGCACAACAACCACCCTTGACATTTCGTGGATTTTCTTATAATAGTTCACTTACTATTTTTTTTCGTAACATTTTTTATTATACCCATGCACATTATAATTTCAGATGTGGAAAAATGCTATCAAAGCTCTTCCTTGTATGTTTTTGGGCCGTAACAAATTTCATTGGTGAATGGTGTGCATTTTTGTCAGGAAATTAGAACTGCGTTGAAATTGATGTGAGCTTATGTAATATAATGTTTGAATTATCTGTACCGATGACTCTAAGTAGTGACTGGTCAGAGAAGGGAGCAACACATCTGAGCAAGCTCTGCAATGTAATAGTAATAACTTATTTCAATATATATTTTTTAAGCCGCAGAAAGCAGCAGAGCAACCACTATCGACATAAACTACTTTCATTACTACTTTTTACTTTTTTTTTTACATAAAACTTTCATATGAATCCATCTATTTTATTTTAGAAAACCATAACGCACACTCTCCATTTGTTTTTCGAATATTTTCCTATTACTTTTTTTGCATGTTGTACGTTAAAAATTCGAAAGTTTCAGCTTTGAAAGGAAGTCAATCGAAATCTTATTTACATATTCTTATTTTTCTTATTGTATTTTAATACATTTTAATTCATCCCACTTTATAGGTAAATAATTATTATTTTATTGTTATAATTAATTAAATGAATTATATGCTTATTTCAATATATATTCTTTTAGCCGCAGAAAGCAGCAGAGCAACCACTATCGACATAAACTAGTTTCATATGAATTCATCTATCTTATTTCAGCAAACCATAACGCACACTCTCCATTTGTTTTTCAAATGTTTTCTTATTACTTTTTTTTGCATGTTGTGCGTTAAAAATTTGAAAGTTTCAGCTTTGAAAGGAAGTCAACCGAAATCTTATTTACATATTCTTATTTTTCTTATTGTATTTCAATACATTTTTATTCATCCCACTTTATAAGTAAATGATTATTATTATATTGTTATCATTCACTAAATGAATTATGATCATATCACTTATCAAAGTGAATCCTGATCGGTAACCCACCCTACCAACAAAACTCCCATCCGTGGTCTTTGTATGGATGCAGAGGTATACTCGGTCTCTAACAAAGCAAAGACTGCATTCTAACATTCCTTTCCTATTGTAGGTTTCGTGCGGCACTGGCACAACAGGAAATTTATAGGTCCGAGCGAAACGTGTTCGAAAATTTTCGTTTAAAATCATTTTCCTTTTCACGAAAACCTCAAATTTTTAAACTTTTCCTACTCACCCAACCTATTTGAGTCTGTTATATACATATAATGAGCAAGTTGTATGAGTTTAAATCTCTTTTCTACCATCTTTTGAAGTATATTTTTAATGTGAATCGCAAAAACAAATCTTCTTATAACTCTAGATATTTTGTTAATTTTGAAACAAATTTTTATGAGATAAAACTGAACCGCGTTTGGCATCGTTTGACATCAAAATCCATAATAAAAATTTTTGAAATGTGCCGTTGTTGCACGAAACTGACGATATCCCCAACTGACTGTAAGGACGTGGCCGGCGCCATTATTGGTCTATAAAACATCGGGTCATTGAATGATGCACAGTGAGGAGGAATGGCCACTCCCAGTCGTTTCTTCAGTTGATTCATTGTGCATCTTGAATGGCTCGGACCCATCACGGAGTAGCAACCATTGATATGTACAGTCAGAACTAAGCTAAGCTAAGCTAAGCTTAAATTCATCGGTGTTGTTTTAACTACGTCATCGATTTGTTTTCTTCTGTTTTCTGTTTGCGTGTGAATGAAGAGGAGGGAGGGGTGTCAAGTTACCATTGATATATTTCTTACTCCTAAAAAGCTCATCATGTCAAATTTGGTAACATTTGCATGAATAGTTTTTAAGTTACGCAGAAGTTTGTGTTATATTTGTATGGGTGCCCTCCCTTTAAGAAGAGGGAGGGGTCTCGAGCTACTCTAATAACCTTTTTCGGCCTCAAAAATCTCTACATAAAAATTTTCACGGCAATTGGTACAGTAGCTTTCACGTCTATAAAGATCAGAAAGACAGACAGACAGACAGATAGAACTGCTTCTTCATATGATTAGATTTATTGTAGTAATTTAAATCACTGATTTTTCGTATTAAATTTATTTCATAACAAAATATTAATAAGTTTTACCACCCCAATATATATATATGGAGCGTTGAGGTGCAAAGTTAGTTGCGTTGTTAACTTATATAGATATAAATATATATAAATATAAATATAAATATAAATATATATAAATATAAATATATATATATATATATATATATATATATATATATATATATATATATATATATATATATATATATATATATATATATATATATATATATATATTTATATATAGATATATATATATATATATATAAATATTTATATATAATATTTTTCCATTCTAAAGAGCTCAAAACGGCCCAAACCATAGGTTTCATGACTTCAAATGTATATATGTAATGTATATGTATATGAATATTTATATAGGCAGAGCTGTATGCAACCACGGGTCGGTACGTGGTGAACACCGAAGGCCACGGAAGTGCTCACTGCTTGCAAGCAGTCCCGGACCATCAGCGGGAGCTCGCAAAAGCCACACTGTCCGGAAGCAGCTCTGACGGAGCGAGTAGTGCCGCTCCCACCACCCAAATGCACTATTTCGCTCATTGGGATTGATGCCAGTAAGTTCCCAACTACGGCTACTGGTCGCAACGCTATAGGATACGAGTCGGATTTCGTTTTCGTACCACGATTCTGGGATGGCACCTGAGCCGAGCTCCCTTAGTAATGTCGTGTGACAACGGTTTTAAACGACGAGATAACAACCGGCGCAGGGATCTCCGTCCCGTAAAACCTGGCAGGCCTTCCAGTACGTTTCGAGTCCATTGTCTGGTGGGAACCAGGCAAGAGTAGGATCAGGTATCTTTTCCTGACTTGCGCCGGTCGGTGGTGTCATAGTTGCCCATAAGGCGCTATGGCAGCCGCCCCTAGCCATGGCCTCACTGTTCCGGCATAGACTACCTTGGACCACATAGGCGACTACTCCATTATGGATGAGGATAGCGGCTGGAAGGGGGACCCATTTAACCGAAAATGAATAGCAAATCAATGAAGTAGGGCGCAGATGGGTTGAAAAACCCATTTGCACGAGGAGGCATCCAGAGGTCTCCGCCGAGTAAGGCGGAAACAGTTGCAATAAAGGATACCTGCGAAGACAGCATAGGCAGAACGACTACCGATACTACGCATGACATAGCGGTGGCCGGCCCACTGCTGATCAAGACAACGGGACACGTTACTAAGAGTAGCAGCGCTGTCAGAACAGCTTGATGTTATCACCGAGTTTGCGAAAAGTCGCAGCAATACGTCGAAGTACCTGAAGCAGGCATTATATATGCTTCGGTCTTCGGCTAATGCCGCGATGACAGAACATGCCGAACTCATGGCAAGGGCTGTATCTGAGACGAAGGGCGAAACGGCGGTGTCTAGGAGGGCGACAAAGTCGGTTAAAACGGACACCTTCACATTTGCGCCGGTCGGCGCCTCCGGGCCAGCTGCCATACGATCGTGGTAGTCTCCGGGGGAGGCGGCCACGGCAAATACGAAAAAACGGTTGGTTGTGCTGAACTCGCGGGACAGCACACCAGCGGGTTCGAAGTCCGTTGAAGAACCGTTCGTAGTCACGGCTATAGAACCCCCTTTGGTTACCGTAGGAGGAAAAAAGCGACAAAGTAGTACGAAGCGCCAAGGAATAGAGGATAAAAAACGACCCTAGAAAGCCAAGAAGGCGCGGAGCAGGGGTGACGCCTCCATACTCAAGACAGACGGGTCCAAGTACTCTGAAATCTTGAAAAAAATGAGAGGTGAAACCCAGCTCAAGGACCTGGGAGCTGATGTGCGGACCATCCGTCGATCTCGCCCGGTGAGATGGTCCTTGAGCTCCGAAAGGATGCCAAAAGCAAGAGCGCCTCTTTCAAGGTGGTTGTCGAGAAGGTCCTCGGAAAGGATGTGCAAATTCGGGCACTCACCCCAGAGGTGACTCTCCAGCTCAAAAACCTGGACGAAATCACCGAGAGGTGCGATATTGCACAGGCCCTCAAGGATAAGTGCGGAGTGGAAGTGGCCACCGAGGCAATTCGCCTCCGTAAGGGTCCAGCGGGGATCCAGGTGGCCACTTTCCGGCTTGTATCGGCCGATGCAAACCTGTCCCTGTAGACAGCCAAACTTAAGGTTGGCTGGTCAGTATGTCCCCTAAGCATACTTCAGCAGCCAAACGTTTGCTTCAGATGTTTTGAGGGAGGACACAAGTCCTGGACCTGCAAGGGGCCCGATAGGAGTCAGTTATGTAGGCGGTGTGGTGGTGCTGGCCATAAAGCTAAAGACTGCGAGGAGCCTCCCAAGTGCCTGGTATGTACTGGAAAACGGGACGCCAAACACTTTATGGGAGGCCCACGGTGCCCAGCCGGTAAGGCGGCCACGAAACCACGGGCGTGAGGGTGACACAATTGAACCTGAACCATTGATATGCGGCACAGCAGCTGCTATACCAAGCACCGTCTGAGTCGCGGTCGGACATCGCAATCGTATCGGACCCCTACTGCATTCCTCCCGGAAACGGTAATTGGGTTGCAGATAAGTCCAGTACGGCGGCCATATGCACGACAAACAAGTTCCCGGTTAAGGAGGTTGTGTCAACCTCAAATGAAGGATACGCGGTTGCCAAGGTGGACGGAGTGTTCTACTGCAATTGTTATGCTCCGCTGCGTTGGTCTATCGAAAGGTTCCTAGGAATGCTAAGTCACCGATATACTGGTGGACTGACGCGATAGCTGACCTTCGCAGAATGTGCCTCCGTGCAAGACGTATGTTGCAACGTGCATGTACTGATGCACAAAGGGTAGAGTGCCGTGCAGAACTCGGATCTGCAAGATTGGCACTCAAGAGTGCGATAAAGGCGAGCAAGGGGGCCTACTTCGATAGGCTATGTGCGAGTGCCAATACGAATCCGTGGAGTAACGTCTACAGGGTCGTAATGGCAAAGACCAAAGGCGTGCTGGCGCCTGCGGAGCGATCACCAGCGATGCTAGAGCGCATCATTGAGGGACTCTTTCCACGCCACGAGCCAAATCCTTGGCCTCCGGCTGCCGAGTCTCACGTTCGACGTTCCAGTATCTCAGACACAGACCAGGGATGGTCAGCCAACCTGCTGGACATCCAATCCGTGAGCGACAGCAGCCGTGTCGAAGTTGAGGAGGAGGTAAGGGTTACGAATGCGGAACTCACCATGATCGCAAACTCCCTAAAGGTGAGCAAGGCACCGGGACCAGATGGAGTCCCGAACTTGGCCATCAAGACGGCCATAAAAGTGGCCCCCTACCTATTTCGAACAGTCATGCAGAAGTGCCTGGATGACTGCCTCTTTCCAGAGAGGTGGTAGCGACAAAGGTTGGTGCTGTTACCGAAGACGGGGAAACCGCCAGGGGACCCATCGGCATAAAGGGCTATCTGTCTGCTGGACACTGCGGGCAAGGTGCTTGAGAGGATCATCCTCCACAGACTGGTGAAGTACACAGAGGGTCTGGCAAGTAACCAGTTCGGCATCCGGAAGGGTAGGTCCACGCTGTATGCTATTCTCTCTGTCACCAAGACGGCAGAGGTAGCACTTCAGCGTAAGACTTGGGGTATTCGCTACTGCGCACTTGTCACGCTCACCGTGAGGAGTGCCAGTTGAGACTTCATAGCGCTCGCGCTTAGGAGCATCCACGTACCGGTGTTGTTGTAAAAGATTTTGGAAAATTATTTCCAAAATCGAGTACTAGTTTACAATATGGAGGAGGGTCAGAAGTGCGTCCCAATCACCACAGGGGTGCCGCAAGGTTCCATCCTGGGTCCGGTGCTGTGGAATGTCATGTATGACGGAGTGTTGAAACTAAAGTTTCCTGCAGGGGTTGTGATCGTCAGTTTCGCAGACGACATAACGCTAGAGGTCTACGGCGAGTCGATCGCAGAGGACGAGTTTACGGCCGCGCACTGTATACGCAAGGTCGAAGACTGGATGCACTCTAGGAAACTGCGCATCATAAGACGAAGGTCACGGTTGTGAATAACCGTAAATCAGCGCAACAGCCGGTGGTCAGAGTCAGAGACTGCACCATTACCTCAAAGCGATCTCTTAAGCTCTTACGGGTTATAGTTGACGATAAGCAGGACTATCTCGAATGATGTCTAATAGCTCAGCGGTGTATGGCGGCAAGCGTAAAGCTCTTGCATGCGTGGTTTCGTCCATACTTAGGTGTGGTGGGCCAGTGTGGTCCAAAGCGCTAGGTACTAACAGTTAGCATGGTAAACTGGGAAGTACCTACAGGCTTATGTGCCTCAGGGTTGCGAGTGCGTATCGCACAGTGTCATACTCCGCAATCTGCGTTCTGTCGGGCATGATGCCTATCAGCATAGCCATTAAGGAAGACGTAGAATGCTTCGATCAACGTGACACAAGGGGCATACGAGGCATCAGAACATCATTATCGATGATCAGATGGCAGCAGGAATGGACCAACTCCGCGAAGGGTAGATGGACGCATCGACTTATTCCGGACGTATCCGAATGGTCCGACCCGAGAAGTGAACTTCTTCCAGACACAGAGTATCCACACAGATTCGGGCATGAGGGATCCCCCAATTGTCCCGAGTGCGTGGATGTGGAATGGATGTCCTCGTTTTGTGCATGTGCGTAGCGACGTGATGGTAGTGAGCGGGCCAGACACCACTCCGGACAACCTAGTTCGGAAGATGTGTAAAGACCCGAACATTTGGAGGGCGGTTTGCGCAGCTGCCTCCCAAATTGTTTTAGAGTTGCAAAACAGGCGACAGGTTGACCACCGACAAGCCAGTGTTAGCTAACGGCCAGTACCCAGGTTAGTTAGCTAGGTTAGCAAAAAATCTTAAAGAACCAAGAGGTTGCTTAGAGCACAAAGGCCGCTCCCTGAAGCAATACCTAGCGGTGGTTTCGGGGAGTGTTATAGGCTGGAGATTGGAGGGGTTTTAGTGGGTCCGGTCACTGATTCAAACCAACCCCACACTCCCTGAGGTTGGTCACCTCAGGTGTTTGATTGCAAATTTCCCTCCACCTGAAATAATTTATATATATATATATATATATATATATATATATATATATATATATATATATATATATATATATATATATATATATATATATATATATATTTTTTTTTATTTTTTTTTTGTTTCAGGTGGAGGGGAAATTTGCATCCAAACCCCTGAGGTGACCGGACCCACTAAAACCCCTCCAGTCTCCAGCCCATAATACTCCCCGGGACCACCGCTAGGTATTGCTTCTGGGAGGCGGCTTTTGTGCTCTGTGCACCCTCTTGGTTCTATAGATCTCTTTGCTAACTTAGCTAACTAACCTGGAGACTGGCCGTTAGCTAACACTGGCGTTTTGCAATTCTAAAACTATTTGAGAGGCGGCTGTACAAACCGCCCTCCAAATGTTTGGGTCTTTACACATCCTCCGAACTAGGTTGTTCGGAGTGGTGTCTGGCCCGCTCACTACCATCATGTCGCTCCGCGCATGCACAAAACGAGGGCACACGAAGAAGACATGCTCAGCAGTTTCTTCCGCATCCGCGCACTCGGGACACATGGGGGACCCCGCATGCCCGAATCTGTGTAGATACTGCCTGAAGCAACCATGACCTGACAGAATCTGTGTCAAGTGGAAGTTAACTTCTCCATGGCGCCTCCCGACCCATCCGGATACGTCCGGAATAAGTCGATGCGTCCATCTACCCTTTGCGGAATTGGACCATTCCTGCTGCCATCTGATCATCGAGAATGACCTTCTGGTGCCTCGTATACCCCTTGTGTCACGTTGATCGAAGCATTCTACGTCCTCCTTAATGGCTATGCTGATAGGCATCATGCCGGACAGGACGCAGATTGCGTCGTATGACACTGTACGGTACGCGCTCACAACCCTCAGGCACATGAGCCTGTAGGTACTTTCCAGTTTTCGACGATGACTGTTGGTACCTAACGCTTTGGACCACGCTGGCCCACCATACCTAAGTATGGACGAAACCACGCTGGCAAGAAGTTTACGCTTGCTGCCATATACCGCTGAGCTATTGGACATCATTCGAGATAGTCCTGCAGCGGCCGTTGAAGCCCTCTTACAGGCATAGTCGACGTGACTCTTAAATGTGAGCTTATCGTCAACCATAACCCCCAAGAGCTTCAAGGAACGCCTTGAGGTAATGGTGCAGTCACCGACTCTGACCACCGCCTGTTGCTCTAATTTACGGTTGTTCACAACCGTAACCTCCGTTTTATGGTGCGCTAACTCCAGTTTCCTAGAGTGCATCCAGTCTTCGACCTTGCGTATGCAGTGCGCGGCCGTCAACTCGACCTCTTCGATCGACTCGCCGTAGACCTCTAGCGTGATGTCGTCTGCGAAACCGACGATCACAACCCCTACAGGGAACTTTAGTTTCAACACCCCGTCATACATGACATTCCACAGCACCGGGCCCAGGATGGAACCTTGCGGTACCCCTGCGGTGATTAGGACGCCCTTCTGACCCTCCTCCGTGTTGTAAACTAGTACCCGATTCTGGAAATAATTTTCCAAAATCTTGTACAACGACACCGGTACGTGGATGCTCCTAAGCGCGAGCGCTATGGAGTCCCAACTGGCGCTATTGAATGCATTCTTCACGTCAAGCGTGACGATTGCGCAATAGCGAATGCCCCAACTCTTACGCTGGAGTGCTACCTCTGCCGTCTTGGTGACAGAGAGAATAGCATCCAGCGTGGATCTACCTTTCCGGAAGCCGAACTGGTTACTTGCCAGACCGTTTACACCCTCTGTGTACTTCACCAGTCTGTTGAGGATAATCCTCTCAAGCACCTTGCCCGTAGTGTCCAGCAGACAGATAGGTCTGTATGCCGATGGGTCCCCTGGCGGTTTCCCAGCCTTCGGCAACAGCACCAATCTCTGTCGCTTCCACCTGTCCGGAAAGAGGCAGTCATCCAGGCACTTCTGCATGACTGCTCGAAATAGATCGGGGGCCACTTTCATGGCCGTCCTGATGGCCAAGTTCGGGATTCCATCCGGTCCCGGTGCCTTGCTCACCTTTAGGGAGTTGGCGATCACGATGAGTTCCTCATTCGTAACCCTTACCTCCTCCACAACCTTTGCACGGCTGCCGTCTCTCACGGATTGGATGCCCGGCAGGTTGGCCGACCATCCCTGGTCTGTGTCTGAGATACTGGAACGTCGGACGTGAGACTCAGCAACCGGAGGCCAAGGATTTGGCTCGTGTCGTGGAAAGAGTCCCTCGATGATACGCTCCAGCATCGCTGGTGATCGCTCTGCAGGCGCCAACACGCCTTTGGTCTTCGCCATTACGACTCTGTAGACGTTGCCCCACGGATTCGTATTGGCACTCGCGCATAGCCTATCGAAGCAGGCCCTTTTGCTCGCCTTTATCGCACTTTTAAGCGCCGATTTCACTGATCCGAATACTACACGGCGCTCTACCCTCTGTGCATCGGTACGTGCACGTTGCAACATCCGTCTTGCACGGAGGCACGCGCTACGGAGGTCCGCTATCGCGTCGGTCCACCAGTATACCGGTGACTTACCATTCCTAGGTTGGCGGGTCCTGGGCATGGTGGCGTCGCACGCCAGCGATAATGTGGCAACTAATTGGTCAGCACTCGGGCGGAGCCAACTGCCCCCCTCGCGCTCTCTTCTCATTGCTTCTGCAAATACCTCGGCATCGAAATGCGATGTCTTCCACCCGCGGACGGTCGGAGTATTGGCTCTATCCGTCGCCTGCCGCCTCACGTTCTGGACTACGCTATAGCAGACCGACTGGTGGTCACTATAGGTGTAGCCATCGTCTACCCTCCAGTTCACGATCAGTCCTGGGCTGGAGAACGTCACGTCGATGATCGACTCCGCACCATTTCTGCTGAATGTACACTTGGTTCCAACGTTGGCCAGATTTAGGTTGAGCTTTGCCAAAGCTTCCAACAAGATCTGACCCCTCTGGTTCGTGCGGCGGCTTCCCCACTCAACAGCCCAAGCGTTGAAGTCGCCCGCCACTACTAAGGGTGTTAGTCCCGTCAGCTCCATAGATAACAAATCGACCATCTGGGTGAACCTTTCGATAGACCAACGCGGCGAAGCATAACAACTGCAGTAGAACACTCCGTCCACCTTGGCAACCGCGTATCCTTCATTTGACACAACCTCCTGAACCGGGAACTTGCTGGTCGTGCATATGGCCGCCGTACTGGACTTATCTGCAACCCAATTACCGTTTCCGGGAGGAATGCAGTAGGGGTCCGATACGATTGTGATGTCCGACCGCGACTCAGACGCTGCTTGGTATAGCAGCTGCTGTGCCGCATAGCAATGGTTCAGGTTCAATTGTGTCACCCTCACGCCGCTGCAAACATGCAGGTGTCCGTTTGGACCGACTTCGTCGCCCTTCCGGTCACCTCCGTTGCATTCTTCTCTGCAGCCACCGCTCTTGCCTTGAGCCCGGCGTGCTCCTTATTCGCAGCATCGACGGAGGACCGAAGCATGTAGAGAGCCTGCTTCAGGTACTTCGTCGTGTTGGTGCGACTTTTCGCAAACTCGATTATGGCATCGAGCTGCTCCGACAGCGCTACTACCTTCGGTAGCGTGTCTCGCTGTCTTCCGACCGCCTTTATCAACAGTGGACCAGCCACTGCGATGTCTTGCGTCGATCCGGTAGGCGTACTGCCTTTGCCGTCTTCGCAGGCGTCCTTTACTGCATCCATCTCCGCCTTTCTCGGCGGAGACCTCTGGATGCCTCCTCGTGCAAACGGGTTTTTCAACCCATCTGCGCCCAATTGTTGATCTTCATTATTTTTGTTCATTTTTGTTAAGTGGGTCCCCCTTCCAGCCGCTATCCTTATCCATACTGGAGTGGTCGCCTATCTGGTCCCATGGTAGTCTATGCCGAAGCAGTGAGGCCATAGCTAGGGGCGGCTGCCATAGCGCCTTATGAGCAACTATGACACCCCCGACCGGCGCAAGTCAGGAAAGGACATCTGATCCCACTCCTGCCCGGTTCCCACCGGGCAATGAATTTGGAACGTACTGGAAGGCCTGCCAGGTTTTACGGGACGGAGACCCCTGCACCGGTTGTTGTCTCAGCGTTTCAAGCCGTTGTCACACGACCTTACTAAGAGAGCTCGGCGCAGGTGCCAGCCCAGAATCGTGGTACGAAAACGAAATCCGACTCTTATCATATGGCGTTGCGACCAGTTACCGTAATTGGGAACTTACTGGCATCAATCCCAATGGGCGAATTAGTGCATTTGGGTGGTGGGAGCGGCACTATTCGCTCCGTCAGAGCTGCTTCCGGATAACGTGGCTTTTGTGAGAATTCGGCGGCCCAATGCCTGAGTCTCACCACAACCTAGGCTAGCTCTCGCTGATGGTCCGGGACTGCGTTCTTGCAGTTAGCACTTCCGTGGCCTACGGTAATCGCCAAATACCGACCCGCGGTGGCATACAGCTCTGCCAAATATATATATATATATATATATATATATATATATATATATATATATATATATATATATATATATATATATATATATATATATATATATATATATATATATATATATATATATATATATATATATATATATATATATATATATATATATATATATATATATATATATATATATATATATATATATATATATATATATATATATATAAATTATTTCAGGTGGAGGGAAATTTTTCGGTGGTCAACCTGTCACCTGTTTTGCAACTCTAAAACAATTTGGGAGGCAGCTGCGCAAACCGCCCTCCAAATGTTCGGGTCTTTACACATCTTCCGAACTAGGTTGTCCGGAGTGGTGTCTGGCCCGCTCACTACCATCACGTCGCTACGCACATGCACAAAACGAGGACATCCATTCCACATCCACGCACTCGGGACAATTGGGGGATCCCTCATGCCCGAATCTGTGTGGATACTCTGTGTCTGGAAGAAGTTCACTTTTCGGGTCGGACCATTCGGATACGTCCGGAATAAGTCGATGCGTCCATCTACCCTTCGCGGAGTTGGTCCATTCCTGCTGCCATCTGATCATCGATAATGATGTTCTGATGCCTCGTATGCCCCTTGTGTCACGTTGATCGAAGCATTCTACGTCTTCCTTAATGGCTATGCTGATAGGCATCATGCCCGACAGAACGCAGATTGCGGAGTATGACACTGTGCGATACGCACTCGCAACCCTGAGGCACATAAGCCTGTAGGTACTTCCCAGTTTACCATGATAACTGTTAGTACCTAGCGCTTTGGACCACACTGGCCCACCACACCTAAGTATGGACGAAACCACGCATGCAAGAACTTTACGCTTGCCGCCATACACCGCTGAGCTATTAGACATCATTCAAGATAGTCCTGCTTATCGTCAACTATAACCCGTAAGAGCTTCAGAGATCGCTTTGAGGTAATGGTGCAGTCTCCGACTCTGACCACCGGCTGTTTCGCTGATTTATGGTTATTCACAACCGTGACCTTCGTCTTATGATGCGCAGTTTCCTAGAGTGCATCCAGTCTTCGACCTTGCGTATACAGTGCGCGGCCGTAAACTCGTCCTCTGCGATCGACTCGCCGTAGACCTCTAGCGTTATGTCGTCTGCGAAACTGACGATCACAACCCCTGCAGTAAACTTTAGTTTCAACACTCCGTCATACATGACATTCCACAGCACCGGACCCAGGATGGAACCTTGCGGCACCCCTGTGGTGATTGGGACGCACTTCTGACCCTCCTCCATATTGTAAACTAGTACTCGATTTTGGAAATAATTTTCCAAAATCTTTTACAACAACACCGGTACGTGGATGCTCCTAAGCGCGAGCGCTATGAAGTCTCAACTGGCACTCCTCACGGTGAGCGTGACAAGTGCGCAGTAGCGAATACCCCAAGTCTTACGCTGAAGTGCTACCTCTGCCGTCTTGGTGACAGAGAGAATAGCATACAGCGTGGACCTACCCTTCCGGATGCCGAACTGGTTACTTGCCAGACCCTCTGTGTACTTCACCAGTCTGTGGAGGATGATCCTCTCAAGCACCTTGCCCGCAGTGTCCAGCAGACAGATAGCCCTTTATGCCGATGGGTCCCCTGGCGGTTTCCCCGTCTTCGGTAACAGCACCAACCTTTGTCGCTACCACCTCTCTGGAAAGAGGCAGTCATCCAGGCACTTCTGCATGACTGTTCGAAATAGGTAGGGGGCCACTTTTATGGCCGTCTTGATGGCCAAGTTCGGGACTCCATCTGGTCCCGGTGCCTTGCTCACCTTTAGGGAGTTTGCGATCATGGTGAGTTCCGCATTCGTAACCCTTACCTCCTCCTCAACCTCGACACGGCTGCTGTCGCTCACGGATTGGATGTCCAGCAGGTTGGCTGACCATCCCTGGTCTGTGTCTGAGATACTGGAACGTCGGACGTGAGACTCGGCAGCCGGAGGCCAAGGATTTGGCTCGTGGCGTGGAAAGAGTCCCTCAATGATGCGCTCTAGCATCGCTGGTGATCGCTCCGCAGGCGCCAGCACGCCTTTGGTCTTTGCCATTACGACCCTGTAGACGTTACCCCACGGATTCGTATTGGCACTCGCACATAGCCTATCGAAGTAGGCCCCCTTGCTCGCCTTTATCGCACTCTTGAGCGCCAATCTTGCAGATCCGAGTTCTGCACGGCACTCTACCCTTTGTGCATCAGTACATGCACGTTGCAACATACGTCTTGCACGGAGGCACATTCTGCGAAGGTCAGCTATCGCGTCAGTCCACCAGTATATCGGTGACTTAGCATTCCTAGGAACCTTTCGATAGACCAACGCAGCGGAGCATAACAATTGCAGTAGAACACTCCGTCCACCTTGGCAACCGCGTATCCTTCATTTGAGGTTGACACAACCTCCTTAACCGGGAACTTGTTTGTCGTGCATATGGCCGCCGTACTGGACTTATCTGCAACCCAATTACCGTTTCCGGGAGGAATGCAGTAGGGGTCCGATACGATTGCGATGTCCGACCGCGACTCAGACGGTGCTTGGTATAGCAGCTGCTGTGCCGCATATCAATGGTTCAGGTTCAATTGTGTCACCCTCACGCCCGTGGTTTCGTGGCCGCCTCACCGGCTGGGCACCGTGGGACTCCCATAAAGTGTTTGGCGTCCCGTTTTCCAGTACATACCAGGCACTTGGGAGGCTCCTCGCAGTCTTTAGCTTTATGGCCAGCACCACCACACCGCCTACATAACTGACTCCTATCGGGCCCCTTGCAGGTCCAGGACTTGTGTCCTCCCTCAAAACATCTGAAGCAAACGTTTGGCTGCTGAAGTATGCTTAGGGGACATACTGACCAGCCAACCTTAAGTTTGGCTGTCTTCAGGGCCAGAGTTGCATCGGCCGATGCAAGCCGGAAAGTGGCCACCTGGATCCCCGCTGGACCCTTACGGAGGCGAATTGCCTCGGTGGCCACTTCCACTCCGCACTTCTCCTTGAGGGCCTGTGCAATATCGCACCTCTCGGTGATTTCATCCAGGTTTTTGAGCTGGAGAGTCACCTCTGAGGTGAGTGCCCGAATTTGCACATCTTTCCCGAGGACCTGCTCGGCAACCACCTTGAAAGAGGCGCTCTTGCTTTTGGCATCCTTTCGGAGCTCAAGGACCATCTCACCGGGCGAGATCGACGGATGGTCCGCACATCAGCTCCCAGGTCCTTGAGCTGGGTTTCACCTCTCATTTTTTTCAAGATTTCAGAGTACTTGGACCCGTCTGTCTTGAGTATGGAGGCGTCACCCCTGCTCCGCGCCTTCTTGGCTTTCTAGGGTCGTTTTTTATCCTCTATTCCTTGGCGCTTCGTACTACTTTGTCGCTTTTTTCCTCCTACGGTAACCAAAGGGGGTTCTATAGCCGTGACTACGAACGGTTCTTCAACGGACTTCGAACCCGCTGGTGTGCTGTCCCGCGAGTTCAGCACAACCAACCGTTTTTTCGTATTTGCCGTGGCCGCCTCCCCCGGAGACTACCACGATCGTATGGCAGCTGGCCCGGAGGCGCTGACCGGCGCAAATGTGAAGGTGTCCGTTTTAACCGACTTTGTCGCCCTCCTAGACACCGCCGTTTCGCCCTTCTTCTCAGATACAGCCCTTGCCATGAGTTCGGCATGTTCTGTCATCGCGGCATTAGCCGAAGACCGAAGCATATATAATGCCTGCTTCAGGTACTTCGACGTATTGCTGCGACTTTTCGCAAACTCGGTGATAACATCAAGCTGTTCTGACAGCGCTGCTACTCTTAGTAACGTGTCCCGTTGTCTTGATCAGCAGTGGGCCGGCCACCGCTATGTCATGCGTAGTATCGGTAGTCGTTCTGCCTATGCTGTCTTCGCAGGTATCCTTTATTGCAACTGTTTCCGCCTTACTCGGCGGAGACCTCTGGATGCCTCCTCGTGCAAATGGGTTTTTCAACCCATCTGCGCCCTACTTCATTGATTTGCTATTCATTTTCGGTTAAATGGGTCCCCCTTCCAGCCGCTATCCTCATCCATAATGGAGTAGTCGCCTATGTGGTCCAAGGTAGTCTATGCCGGAACAGTGAGGCCATGGCTAGGGGCGGCTGCCATAGCGCCTTATGGGCAACTATAACACCACCGACCGGCGCAAGTCAGGAAAAGATACCTGATCCTACTCTTGCCTGGTTCCCACCAGACAATGGACTCGAAACGTACTGGAAGGCCTGCCAGGTTTTACGGGACGGAGATCCCTGCGCCGGTTGTTATCTCGTCGTTTAAAACCGTTGTCACACGACATTACTAAGGGAGCTCGGCTCAGGTGCCATCCCAGAATCGTGGTACGAAAACGAAATCCGACTCGTATCCTATAGCGTTGCGACCAGTAGCCGTAGTTGGGAACTTACTGGCATCAATCCCAATGAGCGAAATAGTGCATTTGGGTGGTGGGAGCGGCACTACTCGCTCCGTCAGAGCTGCTTCCGGACAGTGTGGCTTTTGCGAGCTCCCGCTGATGGTCCGGGACTGCTTGCAAGCAGTGAGCACTTCCGTGGCCTTCGGTGTTCACCACGTACCGACCCGTGGTTGCATACAGCTCTGCCTATATAAATATTCATATACATATACATTACATATATACATTTAAAGTCATGAAACCTATGGTTTGGGCCGTTTTGAGCTCTTTAGAATGAAAAATATTATATATATATATTTATATATATATTGATTTTTATTTATATATATTTATATTTATATTTATATTTATATATATTTATATCTATATAAGTTAACAACGCAACTAACTTTGCACCTCAACGCTCCATGTATATATATATATATATATATATATATATATATATATATATATATATATATATATATATATATATATATATATATATATATATATATATATATATATATATATATATATATATATATATATACATATATAAATATATATATATATATATATATATATATATATATATAAATATATATATATATATATATATATATATATATATATATATATATATATATATATATATATATATATATTTATATATATATATATATATATATATATATATTTACATATATATATAAATTTATATATGTATATATATATATATATATATATATATATATATATATATATATATATATATATATATATATATATATATATATATATATATATATATATATATTTATATATATTTATATACATATATATAAATATATATATATATATATATATATATATATATATATATATATATATATATATATATATATATATATATATATATATATATATATATATATATAAATATATATATATATATATATTTATATATATATATATATATATATATATATATATATATATATATATATATATATATATATATATATATATATATATATATATATGTATGTATGTATGTATGTATGACCTTCTAGATTCCACTGTCTGGCAGTGATAGGGTGAAATAAAGACAATGCTGTTGATTCTTGTTTCTGCGTCTGTCTTGTTTTCGGATCCTAGAAGGTGTTAGCTCTACCGACCTTCCAAAGACCCTTTGCAGAATGGCTGAGTACTTGCAGCGCATTCCGGAGTCAATTTCCATTCGGTAAGCCCCGCCTCAAAATAATATTAGAATCTAATAGATTTTATTATTATTCTCAGACTTTCAATTCATTTGACATATCAATATTAAAAAAATTGACCCGTATTTAATATATATATAGGGTAACTGACGGCTTCGTCAGGTGATATGCGTTGTGGGCAGGATTCAGTTTGCCAAGCTCTTCTGCTTATATTCCACTCAGAAACTCAATTTGTAACATCATTTTGTAACACCGTAAACGACTGAATTTATGATAACTAGATGCCGCTAATGTTTGCACCGCTTACATCGCACAAGATATTATGATAGATCATTAGCTTGTATGACCAATAAGAATGTTTCATCGCATATAACGTTGTTATGCGGAATCTTTGCGACTAATAGGTAATCAAAAACCAATTAACTTTTCTAATGCTTGGTTAAACTCGCAGTAAATCCACATTACAGCGTATCACATAGGTATAAATATAGTCACTTCCCGCC